>NW_007726811.1:329177-330682 GCF_000696425.1 Galeopterus variegatus
GAAAAAAAAAAAAAAAAAAAAAAAAAAAAAAAAAAAAAAAAAAAATTAGTGTGTATATTCATGTTTTGCTGCTGAAAAGCTAAAATGTTTAATTTCAGGATGTTTTCTATATTCTCCTGGGGATGTTACATAGTATATATAGTATGTAATATATACAACATACAGTATTATTTCTAAAAGCTGAAGAAATCTAAATTCCAAAACTCTTCTGGTTTCACTAGTTTCAGATAAGAGATTGTAGATCTATAGTCACATATTTGCTCTCCTGGGTCTATCCACCAAGGCTAACTTTTTCCTTAGTGTTCCTCAGTCTTTGAGTTTTTCCTCTGAGTTTTCATATCCTTCTCTACTTGATCTTTCTAACTACTAATGATGTCTCAATTCTCACCATCATCGACTTCAATTTATGTAACCCCATCTTAATATTTGAAAATCATGATTTTATTTATGAATGAATTAAACCTCTTTTATGCTCTTTCTCTTCTCTTTTTGATAAAAATGTTATGTACTTCCTTCAGGAGCTCTGTTTTTCTAGGAAGCTGTGTAGGAAGTCTTGTAATAAGTCCTGCAATTGCAACAATTTGGTTTGACTGCAAATGACTTGTTCCCTTCCATCTCCAAATACATAAAAGCAGCTACTCAAGCAGGATAAAGATTTATTTTCACATGAACATAAGTAATTCAGGACTGCTGGTATGTGGACTCCACAATTATCAAGAAACCAAATTTTTCTATGTTGTTGCTTTGCCGTCTTCAACATTTGGCCTCTGTTGTGAGTGGAGGTAACTATGACATCTGCAATTCAGCCAGCAGGAATGACGTAAGAAAAAGGACAGGATATAGCACTTCCTTTTAAGGACATTTCCTTGAAATTACATAGGTCAATTCTATTTCTATTTCATTGGCCAGAACTTAGTCAACTGACCACACCTATGTGCAAGGCAGTCTGAGAAATGTAGTCCATATTTGGGTGACCATGTGCCCAGGTAAAAATCTTTATAGAATGTGGAGATAATGAATATTGGGAGACTCCTGGCAGACTGTGCAACTGTCTGCTTGGGTATATTATTTTCCCTCCTAATTATTCTATTTATCCTTAGGTAAAGGATTGAGATCATATAGTTAGGGTGTCTTATGTGACACAAAGCCATGAGTGGTGGGAGGCTAGTGGTCTATATCCCTGTGGGGCAAGGACCGTGCTAGACTGTCTCTTAAGACATACATCTTCTTGGAAATGATAAAAAGAATGGAATTATAGTTTTGCTATCCGTGAATACTGTTGCTTTGCCACACATGGATTTGTCACCTCTCTTCCCCTGGGTGATGGAACCACAAAAAGGTTTACTCAAAGCCCATTTCTTCTGAGCAGTGAGAGACTCTGAAGGGGTTAATCTCCCGGAACCCTCAAGAGAGAGGCATTCCTTCCTTTTGGAAAATTAACCATGAACTGGGGTTCTTGCCCTGCATTTATTCTCCAGACCAGGAAGTTACAGGAAAAGAACATA
>NW_007726811.1:331064-346751 GCF_000696425.1 Galeopterus variegatus
CAGACCAGGAAGTTACAGGAAAAGAACATAGGTGGGGTTATGGCCGATTATAGTTTAACAGTAGAGGCTAACATTCAGTGAAACAAGCAAGGTGACATTCCATAATGCAATTTGCAAAAGCTTAAGAAGATCCACCAACAAAAGCTTAATCTTAGCAAACACTGTTTGTCCCTACAGCAATTTCCCAGTATCTTTACATATCAGTCAGTAACTTGCCTGTCCTTGAGCCAGCAACCTTGCTGTGCCACAACTTTCCATCCACATCAGAGACCCTAGCCTGAGGAAAGTTTCCTTTCTTTTGCAATGTTAACATTTCTATATGTACTTTTAAGAAGTTAGGCTAACCCTGAAACTGCCAGGGCTTTGGAGGCCCTGTGAAATACATTTGCTTTATAAGTATTGGTATATTCCACAGGATACAATCATAAAATGTTGAAATACAAAGTTTGAAAGTAGTAGACTTGATTTAAATGTAAGCAGAACAAAATAGCATCATTAATGATAATAACCTCTGTATGGCACTTTCAAAAATGTTTCTACATTCTGAATATTATTGTGCTTGATAGTGAAAATAACCATGATTTGTAAAAAGTTATATTAGCTTCCTGTTGCTCCTGTAAGAAGTTACCACAGACTTAATAGATTCATTATTTTATAGTTTTGGAGGTCATAGTGTCAGAAATGGGTCTTACAGGGCTATAGTTAAGGTGTTGGCAGGGTTGATTCCTTCTGGAGGCTCCAGAGAATTCATTCCTTGACTCCTCTGGTTTCTAGAAGCTGTCAGCATTCCTTAGCTGTTAGCTGCTTCACTCTAATTTCTGCTTATATGACCACATTTCCTTCTTCTACTCTCACTCTGATCTCTTGCTTCCCTCTTAAAAGGATCCTTATGATTATACCAGGCTCACCTGGATAATCCGGGATAATCTCCCTGTCTCAAGACTCATGACTTCTTCATACCTGTGAAGTCCCTTTTGCCATACAAGGTTACATTCATGGTTAGACAGATTAGGACATATGTTTTAAAATGTAGTTATTATGAACTGAATGTTTGTGTCCCCCCCTCCCCACACCAATTCATATATTGAAATTCTAACCCCCAATGTAATGAATTAGGAGAGGAGGCTTTTGAAAGCTGATTAGGTCATGAGGGTAGAGACTTAATGAATGGGATTAATGGCCTTATAAAAGAGACCACAAGGAACTCTCGAGATCCTTTCAGCCATTTGAGGACAAAGTGAGAAGACGGTTGTCTATGAACCAGGAAGCAGGCTCTCATCAGATACCAAATCTGCTGGTACCTTGACCTTGGACTCCCCAGCCTCCAGAACAGTGAGAAACAAATGTTTGTTGTTTAAGCCACCCAGCCTATGGTATTTTTGTTATAGCAGCTCAAATGCACTAAAACAGTAGGCTTTATTATTATTAAGGTGTGGTGAGGGCAACAGATCAGGAGATGACTGCCATTAAAAACAGTTTGTTACTCACAATTCCCAAGAGAAGGGGTCACACCATGTTGTGCAGGGCCACATGGGGAAGCCTCAGGATCAGTCAGGAGGCAGAGGGAGTGAGAAGAAAACATGGGCAAGAGCCTTTACTGTTGTTTCTGTGGGGAAAGATAAGGCAGGGTAAGCAGTCAGTACTGGCTAGCTTAAATAATTTTAGTGGGCTCTGGGGCATCAAGACTATCCCTAGTTGTTTAGTATCTGTTCCTGAGGTGATTAGGGCTGGGGGAGACCAATGTGCATGTGAGAGCTAGATAAAGGAGGTAGCGGGGTGGGGGAAGGTAATGGGCTTTGAATTGGCTGGTTTGCATATGATAGGCACACTTGCAGGTGGGTCCTTTACTATCTCTAGGAATTGGCAAGCCCTAGCCAATTCCTGATAGTCTCTCCAAGATCATCAGGGCCCTATATATCAGAACACCAGAAAATACAGAAAATGAAAAGGCGTGATTAGAACAGCATGGGTGGGGGGCACTATTCGGACTGTATACCACATACTACACTCACCGTTTTCTATATGTTATCTTTCATCCTCACAACAATCCTGTAATGTAAGGATTATATTCAATCTAAGGGTTATATTTCAGTTTACAGATGAGAAATTTGAGGCTCAGAGATGTTCAATAACTAATAGATGTCACTCAGTCTCTAAGGGGTAGAGCCAGAATTCAAAGCCAAGTCTGCCCAACTAAAGCTCATTTTCTTTTAATAAATGTTGATAGGCCCATTTTACAGATCGTAACTCTGAAGGTTAGTTCTAGATGTCAACTTGATTAGATTAAGGAATGCTGAGAAACCTGTTAAAGCAATCTTTTTAGGTGTGCCCATGAGAGTGTTTCCAGAAGAGATTGGTATGAAAGCCTTAGTGGACTGGATGGGAAAGTTCTGCCCTTAACATGGCTGGGAACCATGCAATCCGCTGGGGGCCTGGAGAGAACAAAAAACGAAGGAAAAGGGCAGATCTCTCTCTCTGTCCACTGGAGCTGGGATACACTCTTCTCTCCTGTCTGTGGACATCAGAGCCTGAGACTCTTCAGTTTTTTGGGTTCCAGCACTTACACCAAGGACACCATTGGCTTGCCTGGTTTTGAGGCCTTAAAACTTGGACTGAGCCACGCTACCAGCATCCAGTTTGCAGACATCCTATTGTGGGACTTCTCTTCACAATTGCATGAGCTAATTCCCCTAACAAAACCCCTCTCAAATATTTATAACATATCCTATTGATTCTGTCTCTCTGGAGATTCCTGACTAATATGATAACCATCTACCAATGAAAACAACCCTAACAACCCTGTACAGGTTAAGGAGTCATCAGAAGCTTCATGAATTCTTCCCCACATTTCCACAATTCTTTCAGTTAATCCAGAAATCTGGTCGAGTTCGAATCATCTATCTATCTTGACTTCAGGAGAAAAATTGTCCCTAAAATGCTGAGAACGTAAACACAACATTATGACGGGAAATCACCTGCAATGTTGAAGACAGGAGACCTTTGCTACATATATATGTATATATAATATATATATTTTTGGTGGCTGGCCAGTAAGGGAATCTGAACCCTTGACGTTTGTGTTACCAGCACCACATTCTAATGAAGTGAGCTAACTGGCCAGCCTGACCTTTGCCTATTTCTCTGGGCAGGGCAACCATGATGAAGTCGCGGATGGCTAGTTTCTCACAGTGTGCTGAGTTATGCTCTGTGATTTCCTTGGAAAGGGCACGGTTCTGTTTTTCTATGCATTTTTCAGTCTTTCCCGTCTTGTAGTCTGCAAATACTTAAGAACAGTTCCTAGTTAACTTCAGGCCCTATTGATTTTCTTTTCTTCAATAAACACCGCTGGGAGGCTTGTTTCCTGTTTCCTGCTTGCAGCCATAGTAACTGTTGTTGGGTAATCCATGGTTGCCAGATTCCTCAACTGAAGTGAGATTTAAAAAAAAAAAAAAAAAAAAAAAAAAAAAAAAAAAACCTCACGTCATATCCAGGGCAAACAAACAAACAAAATCCTTTTAACCATAATGCACTCTTGTATAACCACAGTGTTTCAAAAGAAATTTATATGACCTAATATGCCCCTCCCAACTACCTTGAAAAGTGTAATCCACACATAGGAATCAGCCTCTCTTCTGAGAATAGGTGGAGAAATAACAGTGAGAGATATTATGCACAAAATGCTTGTTGTGTCAGGATCCATCAGTGGACTAATTCAGTTAATTCTCACAGCTTCTTAGAAGTAGGTGATAAGATCATTGCCATTTTGTGGATAAGAAGTTGAAATTTAGAAAGCTGAGCCTACATCAAAGATGCACAGCAAAGGGTGGAGCTGGAATTTAGAGCTGCTGTGAATGATCGTGGGCTAGAGTCTGTGCTGTCAAACACTCTTGCTAGTTCCCCTGAAGTTTAGCACACACACCATGTCCATTATGTGTGTCTATTTCATTACCAACCAGTTTCTACCCCTAGAGGTATAAAGCTAAGGATAGGTTCTTTTCCTTCCCAGTGAGTGAGCTTTTACCTAGAAAACACAGACTTTCCAGAAATTGGTAAAACCAAGGCAAACTGTTTCTAATGGGGAGAAAGGGACATCCCTGGCCCAAAGAGGAAGGAAATGGCTGCCTTTTCCGCTCCCGTGGGAGGTGTGCAGCTCTCATTCCAGCTGGTGGGACAGCAGAGCTAGTGCCAGGGCCTCTCCTGGGTCTCCAAGCCCTGCTGCTGCCTGTAAGCTGGTGTAGTCCTGGCTTCTATGTAGAGTGGCCAGGCATTGGCACCTGTGATGACCCGGCATAATTCACATACCGATGCTTTAGTAGTGAACACATTGAGTCTAATCACATTCCAACATTCAAAATCTGCTGCCTTTATCATGATGCTCTATCAGCCAGCTTTATAAATTAACGGTCAATATGGAGACCAAAGAAGGACAGTCCTCTTATAAAGTTATATTTGTTTGAGGGACTCTGGTCCCCAAAGTAGATTTTCCCAGGTGCCCCTTCCATGGCATCATGTCACCTCCCTGTGAGGAATCATTCATTGGACTGTATGGGCCTTATTGAACCCTCAAATGTGGATGAACATTCTTAAGGCACATGAAAATTCTTATGAATCCACACAAAAATAAAGATGAACAACCACACATAAAAATGGAAGAAATAAAGAAATAAGCCATTAGCAACAACAACCAAAAAGACTGCCAAAAAATGATAAGAAAGCAGTTAGTCCTACTCTTAAGCAAAGAAATGTAAAATAAACAAGATGCTGTATTTACCTACCGAATTGTTTAAAAAAACACACATGCACACACAAGAAAATGAAAAGCGAATGTAAAAGTGCTGTAGAAAGTATTAGAAAATAGAGCTTATATGCTCTGTAGTGACAGTATGAACTGGTTCGATCATTACAGAAGGGCATTTTGGAAAAAAATACATAATCTTTAAAGAGCCGGGTAGATTAGATAGGTAGGTAGACAGACAGAAAGACAGACAGATAGATAGATGCACACACACATATTGCATATCCTTTGACCCAGTAACAGAACTTTCAGGAATGTGATGTAAGGAGATGGTTAAGAATGTATGACTAATAAACTTGAAAAGATGTTTCACCTCACTAGAAATCAAGAAAATGCAAATGCTCCTGTTTAATCAGAATGACAAAAATCAAAAGTTTGATCATATAAAGCACGGGTGGGGTTGTGTATGACTAATAAACTTGAAAAGATGTTTCACCTCACTAGAAATCAAGAAAATGCAAATGCCCCTGTTTAAGCAGAATGACAAAAATCAAAAGTTTGGTCATATAAAGCACGGGTGGGGTTGGTGACACATGGACCCTCATTTGCTCTCTGGCGGGAGTGTTACTGTGCAGCCACTTTGGTGGGCAATTTGGCAGCATCATGTGCCTCTTCTGCAACCCAATAATTCTACTTCTTTGAATCTCTTCAAAGAAACATTTGCACCTGTGCATGAGGGGATTTAATGCAGCATTGTTAGTCTTAACAAAAAAACTAAAAACAGCACAAGTACCCAGCAATAGGGAAATAGCTCAATAAACAGTGGTTTCTCTTTATTATGGAATCCCACATAGCAGTTGTAGAGAAGGATCTTCATGAGCTGACATGGAAACGTCTCCAAGATATGCTACCAAATGAATGCATAGCATGTTAACATCTGTGCACCACTCTCAGCCTCACAAATAAAAACTTTTCAGAATATATACTTTATTTAGATACCTGAAAATGTATATATGCATTAAAAAGGATACACATTAACCAATTACAGTAATTACCTTTATGACAGTGACAGTGACGAGACAGAAACTGGTTGATGAGGACTTTAGTCTCATCTGCTATATTTTAAGCAAGTTTTTACCAAGAACATATGCTTATTTATAACATGTGTCATTTAAAAATATTTAAAAGAAAGGTTGCAAATTTTGCTACACTAATACTTACCAAGGTATCATCTGTTGTAGCGAAAATTTGGAAATAGTCTAATTGTCCAACAGCAAGGAATTAGTTTGAAAAAATTAGGGTAGATCTCATGATGGATTACAACACAACCATCAAAATAATATTTAGAAGTCTACTAAATAACAGGAAATGTTCACAACAATTGTCAGGGGAAAAAAGCAGATTACCAAACAGTGTGTACACCATTCAATACCTGTCAACCCATGGGTCCAAAGCAGAGATGTCAGATTTCAAAAATCCGTGCATGCTAGCCAAAAGCCTTTTTGAAGGTTCAGTAATACCAGAGTCAACAATATTGACGAGTAAAATAATGATCCCTGTGAAACAATGGAATAAGTGAGGGCCAGAGAAATTAAGGAAGAGGAAAACCCGACGGGCAGCTGGGTCAAGGATGAAGTCCTAATGATACTGTTGTAGGTGAATCCCGTCTCCCTCTCTCCTCGTTCTGGACACTTTGGAGTTGTAAATCCAGGTTCAAGCTGGAGTCAGCCAGGCTGTCCCCAGGGAGTCTGATCTTTCACTGGTTATCACTAGTCTGGGGAAGGTCTGGTCTTCTCCCTCTAACTGCTTCAATATGGACTTGGTTAGGCCCAGAACAGTGTCCTCCTCCTGCTGGAAGTTCTTTCCAGACTAGAGAGTGCAAACCCACGACTGCACAGGGCACCTCTGGTTTGCTGAAGAGGAATGTGCACCCAAGGCTCAGCTCTTCATATGGAGTGCAAGGCCCCACACCACCTTCTGAGATCAAGGCTAGTTATTAATACCTTTTTCTGGAACTTATCAAGCAATTGGCTTCTATTCATCAAATCATGAGAAATGTCACATAGAATGGCAAGTGTCCCCTATGTAAGTCAAGAATGAATAAACATTAGAAAATTAAGTGGTAGACCTAGTCCAAAAGAACCCCTTTTACAGAATAGATTTAATGTTATAGAAAAGAAACAGAAAGAAATGAGAGAGAACAGAAAAAGGGGGTGGATGGTGAACGAGGAAAGAAAGAGATTTTTGCATTTACAAATGACAATGCTGTTTATTTCTAACTGGCCGTGTCCAGCAGCACTGGAACTTGAGTAAATTCATGCCCTTCCATGTGGTGGAGGGTAGGAAGATCAGCAAGCTAAGGGGAGGGGGAAAAATTACAATTTGTAAGCCCAGATGGGAAATCATCAAGGTCTTAAGCACTAGGCAGCTGTGCTTTTAGGGTAGGAAGATCAGCAAGCTAAGGGGAGGGGGAAAAATTACAATTTGTAAGCCCAGATGGAAAATCATCAAGGTCTTAAGCACTAGGCAGCTGTGCTTTTAAAAAATTAAAATAAACAACTATACAAATCCAAATCACTGCATGAGTTTGGGGATAGAAAAGAGGAAGTTCAAAGGAAGGAATAACAAGGAAGAAGCATTTCTGATGCTGGAGGCAAATGTCAAGTGTCTGGAATGATTCTAGATCTTCTGAGCCTGTGAGTTGAACTCTTTTTTTTCCTTGTTCACTTTTCCCCTACTATATTTAAGTACCTTTTCACCTGTCCTGCTTTTACCTTTTACACCTGGATAAAGTACTTACTCATTGTGAAGGGGATGAAGAATTCAAAGTCCCCTGTTTGTTTAATAACAAGGGACTCTTGCATGGAAAAGAAGCTCAGAGAAGCTGTTTCCCAGTGTTTCTCAGAGATCTGAAGACTTGCCCAGGTCAGGTGGGAGAACTGGTGAAACCTGCACACTGGCTTCTGAGATCTGAATAACTATTTGCTTTGCCTTTGCAAAGCAAAACAAACATCAAAAGCTTTTCTGGGTGATTCGTCAAGGGATTTACTTAAACAATTTACAGCTTGACCCTGAGAGTGTGTTTGTACTTTGAGCAATGCTGACACCAACTGTTTGAATCTCTAAGACTGAAAGGAAAATAAGATCATAAAGAAAGAAGGAAGTAGAGATGCTAAACATAACAGCTCTCACTACTGAGGACCTACTAGTCCTTGCTGAGGACATACTTGTCTTACTCACTGGGGTTCTGAAAGATGAGGTGATGATGAACTAGCCTGTCTTCTTGCTCTGCTCCAAAGTGATTGTGGATGTCAGTGTGGATTTAGGAAGGGTCCTCCTGTATAGAAAAAAATTGTGGAAGTTGTCAGAATCAAAATGGAATCACTTGGGCCGGCCCAGTGGTGCACTGCTACAGTGCGCCGCTTGGGAAGCATGGCGGCGCTCCCGCCGAGGGTTCGGATCCCACGTACAGACCGGTTCCCGCTCACTGGCTGAGCGAGGTGCAGGCGCAGCGTGGAGGGTTGCGATCCTGTTGCCGGTCCCGGTCCGGTACGGGCACGACACTGAGGGTTGCGATCCGTTGCCGGTCACGAAAAAAGACAAAAAGGAAAAAAAAAAATATTGAACTGACTGAAGTTACAAAATTTAAAAAATTAGCTTTCTTAAGTTTTTAAGTTCAATTGCTAAGCCTTATTATTTTATTTATTAGTAAAGTACATTCTCAACAATTGTTTTTACTATTTGGGAAAGTGTCAATCAGAAATTGAAATACTTAGAAACTTGAATATAAAAAATGGAAAATATATTTAAAATATTTAGGGGGGCTAATTAAGTTTGTTACAGGAGCCCATCAAATATTGACATCTCATTTATAAATTTATTATATTTAGTGTTCTTTTTAAACATATGTGACTGAAAAGGCTTCCTAAATACTTAGATAACTCTTTAAAATAAAATAAAATAAACCTAAAAATAAGGCAGTTTGTTAAGTTGCTGAAATGACAAAATGCTGTTTTCAAACAAAAAAGATCTCATTTCTTTCAATTTGATGTCCTAAGTGTAAATGACTCAAAAACATTTGGAAACATTAAAAAAATTGGAATCATAAGACACGTTGGTTAGATCCTTCACTAGAGCAAGTTATGTTTAACACTATAAGTACAAGTGTACTTCAAAAAGTTCATGAAAAAATAAAATTAAAATATAATATGAATGTTTCTATAAACTTTTTGAATACCCCTAAATATTCAATTCCAAATAAATACAGATTATTCTGAAATATAACACAATAATAGTAAAACTGCAGTTTGTTTTACATATTAATCCAAGTCTTCCTGGTGTTAAAAGATGGTTCCCCTGTAAAGAAAGTGTTATATCAACCCAGCCCACATTTGCTGCGTTTCCTCTCTTGAGGCTCAAAGGTTACTCCTCAGCTCAATGGGACCGATGAACATGAGACTGATTTATAGTGACCCTTCCAGTAAATCCATTCCCTTCAAATGGTCTGTCTCGTGGTCCACACCTCTGGGCTTGAAATATTTGATTAGTTTTTCCTCCTCAATCCCTTCTAAGACTGTAGTTAACCTCCTTTTCTGCTTCAGTTGGATTTGCATGTCTTTGACTTGCTTGTTTATCACTGGCAACTAAATTATAATACGACTGTTAGAATTTTTATTTTAAATTGGCTGAAAGTTCTGTTTTGGAGTTAATTCTGTTTTTCATTATATAATCACCTTATTTTGCAAACCTAAAAAGAAGATAAACGTAGAATAAATTGGCTAAGGCATTTCTAAAACTTCCTCACATTCAGAGTCTCAGTGTTTTGAATCACTTTTCCACTTAGTTGTTGGTGTGTACGCTTTTCAAGCAGGTATAAAACAAGACTGTCATGCACATCGAGGAGGAACACATGTCAAATATTAATGAGGGAACCAGCAGGATGGTAAAGCTGGTTCAAAGAAGAAGTAGAGGAAAGGGATTATATGAGCATTGAAAAAAAATGGTTGGAATAAGGTTGCTAGGTTAGAAACGAAACTGACTAATGTCCCACAGGGAAATAAAACATATCTTTGAAGTTGTCTTTTCTGTTACACAAACATCATTTGCTTCTACCAGACAAAAATCTATAAGTTTACATATAGCTTCACAAAACGTGAACCTTTACACAATAGTAGATGGCAGATCAAACAAAAGTACATTCCATTAGACAATTAAGGGATGTAAATATTATTGAAACGGTATCCCTTCCCTTTGCCTTATTTCTAAGTTTTGGATAATTTTAACATCACTGTCAAAAAGATTGATGATGCCACATTTCTTAAAATAATCCATTGACAAACCAAGCCATTGGTTCTGGCTCTTAAACTGACTTTAAAATCGTGTAGAATGAGCCAACTTCTGTCGCCTCCTTCAGAAATATTGCTGAATGCCCCTGGCTCACCTCTTCCCCACCCCCTCCTCACAACCATTTGGTTCCCCTGGCTTAAAAATGTGTTCTACGATGACTTCTAGGACTTTCTTCCAAGTCACTATAAGTTTAGCTGCGGGCACGTTTATGTTTTGGCATTTTGGGGTAATGACAACAGTGTCATGACTGCTACTTAGAATCATGTATGTCATGATTAAACAATGATTATAGGAGGCTGTTCATTTTAAGATGCCCTTAATTTCAGAGATGTCAAATTGTGGGGGAAAACACATGTCTTAGAATTGATGAAATATAGCATATCGCAGAGTAGCTGAAAGATTAAATTGAGAAGATAGTCTAGCATATGGCATCTATGTAGCATATATTTTTGGTTCTTCATAAATGTTAATTCACCTTTCCTTCCCCCAATACTAAAATTTAAGTGACTTATCTCAGATACATCTACCTCCTGCAAAGAGAAATGCAGAGCCTTGGAGAAGGGTCAGTCATTGGAAGGCTTCCCCAAAAGCCAACTTCTACAGACCCAGGCTGTCCCTTTATTCTTAGTTTTGTGGGCTAGTATCTCTCAGGGAAGGAGGAAGATTCTGAGGTCTTCTTGCTGCCATGAAATCATGAAAATGTGAATCAAAATGCTCTTAGATTTTGATGCAATAATGCTTCTATTGACGCTGTAACATACAGAGTAACACTAGACATGATTTCACTTGCGGTGAAATAGCACTGATGAGTGATTCCCTGCCTTTTTAATGTCGTGGCACACACAGCAAATGACAAACATTTATCCAGCCACGGGGGTCAATGGAGAGGCTCTTCGAGACTGGCTGCTCAGATTCTGCTACCTGGGCTGCAGAGAAGATGCCTCTGGAGATTGCATTCCTCCTGCTCCAACTCTCAGGGAGGACAAGAAATTAGTGGTGGTTTGAGGGGACATAGGAATTATTGCCAGCAGAAGGGGAAGGGTAGGAGTGGGGTAATCCCTGGCAGGGGATGTTTGAGAGAAAGTGGCAGGCTGATCTGGCCAAGTGCCTGGGCCTTCCTACGTGGTCTGCAGTGGCCTGGACAGCATCAGGAAACCGATAGAAGGGAGACTGGCAGCGGGCCACTTTGATGGCAGAGGGGAGGTGGAAGAATATTTCTAGGACATCCGTGCTCCCATGACTGGTGTGCATTGCTCTGCTGTTTTGAGAACCCTTCTCCTACTTCCTGCCCCAGAAAGCCCCTGATGGAAAGAATGACTTGCTGAGCTTGCCCATGGGTGATGTTCCCATGGACGGCTTGGCTGTGACAGATCTGGGTCCTGTGGCGTTCAGCCTGGTGGAGAGGCTAGAAGGATATGGTGGCCCAAACATGGGGCTCAGTACCTGTAGACACACCGTGGAGGAGTACACTGCCCTTGTCTCCAGCAGACTGGCTTTGAGAAGCTCGGCTTCCCTGGGCCCCATGACCTGAACAACACGTTCTGTTTGTGTGCTCTGAAACCCAACAGCAACATCAGTGCTGACAAGAGGCCAGGACACCAGACCAGTGTAGCTGGAGCAGCACGAAAGGGACTTTGCCCAGCTGCGACCCTGCCTGTCTCCCAACTCTTAGCCTGGCAGAACGGGAGGCAGAGTCACATTTACCCTTTCTTATGTTATCAAAAAAAGGAAAAAACACTTTTTTGTTTAAGTAAAGGCCATTGTTCTTAAAAAAGAAGAAAAAAAAAAAAAAATGGACTGACTGCCCAGGGGCTGCAGCCACCCAGCCCTACCTGACTTCCCGAGTGGAGGGATTGAGTCCTTCCCTGTCGCCCATCAGCAGCACAGTGGTGTGACACTGCACTGCCATCGACTGGGAAGCACTGATTATAGGCCTGAGTGTGGAACAGGAGTGAAACCTTGAAATGAGAAATACAGCAGGTCATGCTCTGGCAAACAAATAGTATAATTTCTGTCAATCGGAAGAAATGAGTAACCAATCTCTCAAAATTAGCAGTCAGAGTCAACTGTGGCACAGCCACCCTCTCCAGATGGACACAGGAGATGTTTGCTCTGCTTCTTTCTCACCGTTCTGATTTTCCTCATGAGCCCACACCCACTGAGTGATAGGAAAGACAAACTCAGCTGTGCTTAGTGTGATCTGGTCAACTTAGTCTGTTTGCAATAATGTAAGTGGTTCCAGCCTAAGACAAGCATTCAGTCCGTTTTGCAGAAATGCGCAGGCTCTCAGAATTTATTGCCCTCCCTTGTTCCTCTTCAAGGTGATGCCTACTGGGCTCCTCTGGAGAGAGTGACCATTATTATTCACCCTCCTAAACAGACACTTTTTTTTTTCCTTTTTGTCTTTTTTCGTGACCGGCAATGGGATCACAACCACACCGCACTCAACCAGTGAGCGGACCAGTCTCTATATGGGATCCGAACCCTCGGCGGGAGTGCCGCAGTGCTCCCAAGCGCCGCACTCTACCGAGTGCGCCACTGGGCCAGCCCCTAAACAGACACTTTTTTTTTTTCCTTTTTGTCTTTTTTCGTGACCGGCAATGGGATCACAACCACACCGCACTCAACCAGTGAGCGGACCAGTCTCTATATGGGATCCGAACCCTCGGCGGGAGTGCCGCAGTGCTCCCAAGCGCCGCACTCTACCGAGTGCACCACTGGGCCCGCCCCTAAACAGACACTTTTTAAATTCATTTTTAAACCGTGTCAGGTATAACAAGCAATGCACATAAAAACAACACAACTCTTTCCATGTCCCCACCCCATCCCCAGGTAATCACTGTTAGCGGTATCCTTCCAAATGTGTTCTCTGCAGACGCACAAACACAAGGGAACCTTGCACATGTAGGTGAGATTTTCTAATGATCACATGGAATCACAATATGCACCTTATTCTATAATATTTATTTTATAACCACTCATATCAGATCCATCCAGGACATGTCTGAGAGAGAGAGGGAGCACTGTTAATAATTATGCCAAGACAACAGGCATGAACTGGTGACGTTTGTTCAGCTGTGCAGGAGAGGTGTGGCTTAAGCAACCTCGTGGTAGAGGAGACAATTTGGTGCATTCTGTGTCCTCTGTTTACACACCAGTCTGTTCAATGGAATGGCTGGGTTGGGCTACTTCCTGCACCGTTGTCCTTGGAGGTATTGCTGGCCTCATCTGGCCTTTTGGGATGATGCGCTGTGGGCCCCACGGGAGTCTGGGGACCTGGCCATTCTTTCTGATCCTGATGTCTGGATTCACTAAGGTTTTTCTGAAAGGATCTGAGATCTCTGCCGGCTGCTGGCATTCTCTGCATGGCTGTGTTCCCTTCTTGTGGCACTTGGGAACTGCTGGCACTCCAGTATGCCACCTGTGAGCCCTGGGCATCCAGCAGCCCTGCCTTAGCTTTTTCTGTCACCCCCTAGCCCTCAGCACCTTTGAGCTGTTACCTTGTGCCGTGGGATGCAGTGCTGAGGTGGAGTTCTCTGGGGACCTGAAACTTCCCCTTCCTCTGCCCAGAAAAGTGGACTGCCAACCCTGAGGTTCCCAGGCTCCCTTCACTGATCTGGTTATTTCTAAAGCTTCTCTCTTTCTGCTCAAGAGCTGGTCCTGAGAGAGGGAATAAACCAAAGCCCCAGAGTTTGTCCTCCTCAGTCTGTGTCTCTTGCCCTCCCTCCTGCAACCCCTCAGTTCTAGACGGGGCGTGCTGCAGGCTTTCCATCTCTTCCATGTCACAGCATCCTTCTGTCTAAGGACTACAGCCTGATGGCTTAGCTGTCATTGAAGGACTGGGGGACTTTCTCTACCTATGTGGAAAAATGATCTGGCTCTATGGTCTGGGTCATCTAACTTGGTTTCTGACCTACTAAAAAAATTGAGAAAAATCTCTCAAAAGAAATCTGCTTTCAAGCTGACTACCTTCCTGCAAACACAAACAAAAAGCCAGTTTGATGGTCAACACTGAGCGAAGACATCGTGGTTATCGTGGATATCTATCTGCCTTTCCCCCGAAGCACTCAAATCCATTGTGTCAAAGGACAGGACGCCTCGTGTAGTTACTGTGCAGACATGGTAGCATGCATCCAGGTATTGCCCAGATCTGCCACACTCTTTGGCTCTCTTATGGGTGACTTATTGCCCCTGAGTTCAAGACAAGAAAATAGGGAAAGAAAAGTGAGAAAGGGGGCTCCCACCACCCGCATAACTGCTGCTGTTTCAGCTCATCAAAACAAGAGTGTAAAACAGTTGCTGGAAAGTACCTTGAACAATCCCTTCACAGAAATAACAGCAGAGAGGAAAAACTGTGCAATGAATGTCAGGCATCAAGAAGACATTCTCCCAGTGCTTGTCCTGCCCTTGTCTTGTCTCTCCCACTAGCCAAGTGTCAGGCCCCATTTCCCCCTGAATCCCCCTTCTTTTCCCAGGTCCTGTTCCCAGAGCCCCTGGTCAGTGCTCCTGGCACACTCAAGGAGTAAACAGCAGGGTGGAGGGCCAGGCAGGGGTAGAAGGAGCACAGGACATGGGAGAAGGCAGGTCCAGGTCTGACTCCCAGTTCAGCTGACATTTGACCTGCGGNTTGTCTTGTCTCTCCCACTAGCCAAGTGTCAGGCCCCATTTCCCCCTGAATCCCCCTTCTTTTCCCAGGTCCTGTTCCCAGAGCCCCTGGTCAGTGCTCCTGGCACACTCAAGGAGTAAACAGCAGGGTGGAGGGCCAGGCAGGGGTAGAAGGAGCACAGGACATGGGAGAAGGCAGGTCCAGGTCTGACTCCCAGTTCAGCTGACATTTGACCTGCGGTCCTGTTCCCAGAGCCCCTGGTCAGTGCTCCTGGCACACTCAAGGAGTAAACAGCAGGGTGGGGTCCAGGCAGGGGTAGAAGGAGCACAGGACATGGGAGAAGGCAGGTCCAGGTCTGACTCCCAGTTCAGCTGACATTTGACCTGCGGCAATTTACTTATTCTGACTCTCAGTTTTCTCATCTGTAAAACGGGAATATTATCATCTGTTTAGTTGGCTGCTGTGGGGAATTAAAGAGGCTCATGGATAAATGAGCTCTCTCTTGGAGAGACCTGTGCTTGTGTCGACAAAGTAACCATGCTTCAAACTGTGCAGCTGCCTGCAGGTGCCACAGCTGAGCTCTGGGGGACATATCTGGCCTTTTTTGCTGATTTTTTTCCCCTGGCCACTGCATACATAGTTTCAGAAATAATTCGAATTAGTTCCTGGGAACAATTTTTTCAGGCTCATGGATAAATGAGCTCTCTCTTGGAGAGACCTGTGCTTGTGTCGACAAAGTAACCACGCTTCAAACTGTGCAGCTGCCTGCAGGTGCCACAGCTGAGCTCTGGAGGACATATCTGTGGCCTTTTTTGCTGATTTTTTTCCCTGGCCACTGCATACATAGTTTCAGAAATAATTCGAATTAGTTCCTGGGAACAATTTTTTCATATCTAATTTCGTGTGTTAGAGTTAATTAACGTGAGAGACAACAGATGTGATCAACTACAAAGAGCTCAGGACCATGAGTACAAAAGCCAACTAAAAGCACCAACCAATA
>NW_007726811.1:347667-352557 GCF_000696425.1 Galeopterus variegatus
GTGCTTGTCCTGCCCTTGTCTTGTCTCTCCCACTAGCCAAGTGTCAGGCCCCATTTCCCCCTGAATCCCCCTTCTTTTCCCAGGTCCTGTTCCCAGAGCCCCTGGTCAGTGCTCCTGGCACACTCAAGGAGTAAACAGCAGGGTGGGGTCCAGGCAGGGGTAGAAGGAGCACAGGACATGGGAGAAGGCAGGTCCAGGTCTGACTCCCAGTTCAGCTGACATTTGACCTGCGACAATTTACTTATTCTGACTCTCAGTTTTCTCATCTGTAAAACGGGAATATTATCATCTGTTTAGTTGGCTGCTGTGGGGAATTAAAGAGGCTCATGGATAAATGAGCTCTCTCTTGGAGAGACCTGTGCTTGTGTCGACAAAGTAACCATGCTTCAAACTGTGCAGCTGCCTGCAGGTGCCACAGCTGAGCTCTGGGGGACATATCTGGCCTTTTTTGCTGATTTTTTTCCCCTGGCCACTGCATACATAGTTTCAGAAATAATTCGAATTAGTTCCTGGGAACAATTTTTTCATATCTAATTTCGTGTGTTAGAGTTAATTAACGTGAGAGACAACAGATGTGATCAACTACAAAGAGCTCAGGACCATGAGTACAAAAGCCAACTAAAAGCACCAACCAATACGTGACCTTGAGCAAATCACCCAACTTCCTGGGTGCTGCAAACGGAGTGTCAGGGCCAGACGGTCACTGAGGTCCCTTCAGCTATGCATGCTTTGATTTCTAATAAAGTCTGAGAATGCAGCTGGCTGCTGCTTTTCCCCTTTCTAATGTTCTCTGGCCAGCAGTTTGATGACTAACTTTTGAGTCCTTTTGTTTACTGAATATCAAATTCCTAGTCCCTAGGCCCCATAGTCCCTTCCATAAGCTGAATCCTCAAACTTCCCTTCTCAATTCATACCTAGAAGGAGCAGGATATGCTAATGAAAGCTTGGCAGATTTAGTGGAAAGATCAACCCAGTGGCTCCCCACTACTTCAAGACTCTTGCCCTTTCTCTTCTACAAAAAAAAAAAAAAAAAAAAAAAAGAAAAGAAAGAAAAAGCCATTCGTACTGTGCCTGCCTCATGCTACAGTGACATCTGAGAACTTTCCTAAACAGAGGCTCCTTGGACCTTCTGACAAACCCATTCAAGGCATTCTTTTAAACAGTAACTAGATCCTTGATTCATTAAAGATTCATACAAAAATGTTCCAGATAGTGTCTTTCTGTCAACGTGCTTATGTCTGTCTTAGGTAGGGCCCCACAACGTCTGTTTGCAACAGACCACACATTGGCCAGAGATCTCCAGCCCTGTCTTCAAAGCTAAGAGGAGGTGAAATCACAGGCCAAACAGGATTTTTTTTTAAGTTGCCTGATTATAAAATGCAAATTACAACAATGAAAATGATTTTAATAACTCCACTGAAGTGTTTCAGGGGCATTAAAGAAAAAATAAGCTAAGATAAATCTTGCCACTCGAAGTGAGGTCTATGGACCAGTATAATCGGCCATCATTTGGGAATTTGTGAGAAATACAGAATCTTAGGCCCCACCCCAGGACTACCGAATCAAAATCTGCAAACAGGATCTGCAAGAGATTCTAATGCACACTAACATTCAAAAAGCACTGATCTGAAATGCCTTGAGAAACTACAGGAACTCTGTTTTGAAAGGTCAAGGATTTATGTTGCTAGCTCTTTAAGTAAAACAGTATCTCCTTGGCAGGTGTTGTTAGCAGTGATTCAAACATGCAACAGAGACAAGTATACAATAAACTTCCCTTCTCCCTCCTTTTAGTAGTAATGCATAGAACTGCAGAGATAAAAAAGCTTAGCAAAGAAAGGACAGCCGGTTCCCTTAAGCAGAAAAGAATAAATCATAAACTTGGGAAGGGAAAAAGGAAAAAGATGAGACATTTCAGCAGAGCAGCTTCTGGGATGAGTGAAATTTAATAAAATTTTGCTGAGATGGGTTATGACTTCACCTTCTGCTTTTGGAGTTGGTTTTCTGTTTCTTTTGGATACACCACCACATGGACATGGGTCATAAAGTGGAAGAAAACGTCCCAGAATTCTTTAGGACTCAGATGTAATCTCTCCATAACTCATTTCTTATGCTACCACTGTTTGCCCAGCATGGTGCTGGGAAAATATTAAATATTATTTTAGAGCTTAAAGATACTTTAGATGTCATAACTCCAATAGTCTCACATTACAGATGAACCTTGAGATGAAACGCAGAGTACTTGTCTAAATCCACAAGCGACAGCTTGGCTCAGATGCTGGGCTATGCCTTCGACACACTCACCACAAACTAAAATAATGCTGTGACAAAACCTAAGATACCTGACTCTTGTTCTGAAAACTCTAAAGCGTTAGGTATATTGGATCATGTGCACGGCTCAGGAGGACATGCCAAGCTATCTGGAAATCACCCAACTCCTATGGGAACTCCCAGTCGATACTCTGTACACTGCAGATACATGAAGAGCAGGCAGCTAAGACAGAAGTGAAGAAGCCAGCCCTGGAGAATTCCTCTCCTGCAAGGATGACAACCAGCTCAGTGGCTCTGCTTCCTTCCCAACTGGAGTCCTCTTCTCCGATGGTGGGCACTGACCCCTGCAGATGCTGCCCAAACTTCTGTGACCCTGCTGCACCATGGCATGGTGGCCAGAACTCCCAGTAACATCTCTGTTCTCTGAAGCACCCAGTTCTTAGTCTCTGAAAAGTGTGCTGCTTTCCTCAATCCCTTTAATAAACTCATTGGTAAGATATGAAGGAGTACGGCTTGGATGGGCTAGTTCAGTGACCTGGATCACGCAGCTGGCCCAAACACTTTGCCATTTCATGCCTCTGCCCAACTCGGGCAACCCTACTTTCCCTCCTGGAAACAAGAGGTGGAAATCAAGGAAGGGCTGGAGAAGAGGCAGAAGCCAGGAGGGTGGGATAAGCAGAGGTGAGGTACAGGGTTCCTGGGGCAGGTGTCAGGATGTGGGTGGTGGGGACAGCACCGAGGGCCGGGGTTGGCAGTGGAGTATTGAGAGGGACAGTCACTGCAGGGCAGCTCTGACTGCCCCAGCTCTCTGGTCTCAGAGACAAACAAAGCCAGACACTAGTTAGTGGTAAGGATAGGTTTTAATCAATAATGTACTATTGCAATAGGGAAAAGAGTCCAGTATGAACTGAACTCAACTTTAATTTGTGCAGAGGTGACTGAGCATTTTTTTTTT
Organism: Galeopterus variegatus; assembly: GCF_000696425.1. Classification (NCBI taxonomy): domain Eukaryota; kingdom Metazoa; phylum Chordata; class Mammalia; order Dermoptera; family Cynocephalidae; genus Galeopterus; species Galeopterus variegatus. The sequence continues at coordinate 350,891 of NW_007726811.1, forward strand.
GTCTTTTTTTTTTTTTACTGACCGGCAACGGGATCGCAACCCTTGGTGTTGCGCCCGCACCGCGCTCAGTCAGTGAGCGGGAACCGGTCTCCACATGGGATCCGAACCCTCGGCGGGAGCACCGCCACGCTCCCAAGCGGCGCACTCTCCAGTGCGCCACTGGGCCGGCCTGTGACTGAGCATTTTAAGAGGAGAGTGAGAGAATAGGGAGAGGGTGTCTGGGGCTCAGCTGGGTCAGGGAAGTGGAAAATTACGAAAAGCAGGAAGGTGAGGTTAATCCATGCGTAGCCCACATGAGTTTCTTACTGGCACTCGCGGAACTTAGGCTCCTGCCCTCCCACAGAGGCTGGGAGACAGGAGCCCCGTCTTCAGGTGTTGCTGAACAAACAGTGGAGTCTTCTGGCAGCCTTGAGTGTTCTCAGGCTGGCACTTTAACGGGACAGGATCATCCCAGGGATACGAAGGGTTAGAAACTGTTTTGTTTAAGTCTTTATAGGCCAAGGTTGAGGCTAGTCAAGAAGAGGGCTTAGAGGAGCCTGGCTAGAGTTTGGCCAAGGATAGAATCTTTGTCACTGGCCTGCAGTGGTCTCCCTCACGTAGACTCTCTTCAGAAGTGGTCTTTCACGTGGGACTCCCTGTGATTCTGGGGGCAGCTCACTAAACACACACGTGGATACCCAGGGTTGCGCCGTGATGGGCAGCCTGACCACACGACTAACTGTCCTCACTGGGAGAGAGTTTGGGAGAGTGACAGCCCTATTTCAGTCCTGCCCCAGCATACTCAGAGTGGGGAAGATGCCAGCCAACTCAGAGAGCCATGGAAACATCCAGGCTTTGGGGTCGGCATTTGGTCTGGATCTTGGTTCTGCCACTCAGCCCGGGCATGTGCATTCACTCCTCTGAGTCTCCATTTTTGCTTCTAGAAAATGAGGGAAGGGTGTTTCTCTTTGGGCTGGTGGATTAGATAGAATCGTTCCGTAGAATGAGGAACACTTAATGAGCATTCGGTAAATGCCCGTTCCTTTTCTTTTCCTTCAGAGGCAAGTCAGGAAGTGCCTGATTTAATAAATAGCTTAAAGACCAAAATTCCCCTTGTAAGTTAGTTGTTTGTAATTTAGAAACATGTTATATTTAGATTCCCAAGACCCCTCACAGACATGCATCTATGCTAAATACAGATGGTTCACTGCAAGCTTATAACAAAAACTGCACAAGCAAAAAGCATGTTTGCCAGCCTGTTTTCATGTGCAAGATGTTTACATGTGAGGGGTCTGATGGGTGAAGGGTGCCCATGATGTTGACTCTTCCTGAGAGCACAAAACCCAAGCACCCGTGCTCAGCTCTTCTCGCCCTCACCTGGAGTTGTCTGTGAATATTAAGAGAACAAATTTTAGGGTCAAGCAGATTGAGTTTATGTCATGACTCCCCTACTTAGTAATTTTGTGGTGTGGGGCAAGTCATTTAACCTTTCTCAGCCTCAGCTTCCTCATCTGTGAAATGGGCTGATAACAGTCCATTCCTCAAAGGGTTCTTGTGAGGATTAAATGAGAAAACACATGGAAAGTGCTTGATGGAGGATCTGGCCAGGTTCTAGACCAAGCACCCCCCCAGGAGCCAGTGTTTGGGGAATGTTTGGAGAACTGATCCAAAGTGCAACTGGGGTAGCT
>NW_007726811.1:352843-369870 GCF_000696425.1 Galeopterus variegatus
GGTGCCCATGATGTTGACTCTTCCTGAGAGCACAAAACCCAAGCACCCGTGCTCAGCTCTTGTCGCCCTCACCTGGAGTTGTCTGTGAATATTAAGAGAACAAATTTTAGGGTCAGGCAGATTGAGTTTATGTCATGACTCCCCTACTTAGTAATTTTGTGGTGTGGGGCAAGTCATTTAACCTACCTCAGCCTCAGCTTCCTCATCTGTGAAATGGGCTGATAACAGTCCATTCCTCAAAGGGTTCTTGTGAGGATTAAATGAGAAAACACATGGAAAGTGCTTGATGGAGGATCTGGCCAGGTTCTAGACCAAGCACCCCCCCAGGAGCCAGTGTTCGGGGAATGTTTGGAGAACTGATCCAAAGTGCAACTGGGGTAGCTGGGCTGCCTCCTGCCCCACATGGCACCTGGCCCTGCTGGGAGGTGCCCAGCTCGGGAACAGAAGGTAGGAAGGCAGCGGGACTCACCCGACCTTTATGGCAGCCACAGATGGGGCAGAGAGGTGGGGTTTCTGCTGAGCAGTATTTGTAGACTGAGTAGGTGTGGAGCTAGAGGGAACAGAACCCTAGAAAACATACGGGCTCTCCCGCCCATGTGCAGATTCTCTCTGGAAACCCATGCAGGAAGCTGCAGGAACCCAAGGCCTGCTTCCAACTCCAAAGCGTCCCAGGAGCCAAAGCTCTGGCTTGGCTGGCAGTGACTGAGAAGTGAACAGTAGCCAAAAATACAGACGGACAGAGGAAATTTTTATTTCATCTCAGTGAATGTTTGTTGTTGGAGGAGTGGTGAGAGTCTAGAAAACAATTACCCATTGTCGATGCCTCTGTGAGGTCAGGAGGGCCAGTAGGTTTTGGTCTGTAACCTGGGTGGGCATGAGAAATCTGGTGGCGACCGTGTACCCCAGGTGGTTAACCTCATCTGTCTGTTCAGCAGACGCACTCCCCGTGTGCTTGGCACTGCTCTAGGTTTTCTAGGATTTCCAGGTACTGCAGCTACAGCAGGGAACAAAGCAGACGATCCCCTGCCTGCCTCATGGGACTGACACGGTGGGGGACACAGGCGTGCACCTGTCTTTGGGAAATAATTCCTGAATATGGAGTGCAGGAAGGAATCAAAAAAAAAGAGGGAAAAAGAAAAATAAAAGAAGTAGAAAAGCAGGACGGGGAGAGCAAGAGGCGAAGAAGCTCGTGTCAGGGTCTGGAGGAATCCACCACAGTGTCCTCAGGGTGCTTCTGATTGTTACCATGGTTACTGGCCCCTGGTGGTGGCCACTTCTGAAGTCGAAAGCCCATTTTTGTTACTTTTGTGACATTCATATGTGACGGTCCTAAAGCCTCTGTGTGAGATGACTAAAATCCACTGGGGAATACCTAATACTGAGGAAATGACCTAGAGATTCTCAGCATTTGATTTTGTCTCCTAGACTAGGCATATCTACAAAAAATTCAAATACCTTCCGCAAAGGGTAGTAGGGACTTCATCTCACCCTGTGGTGAATTTATCAGAACATGGCTGCAAATCTAGAAAGTGAGCCTTGTGTATGGAAAATAGGGAAGCCAGAGGTTGGGAGAGGGTTGGGGGTGTGGGAAAGGCTGAAACATGGGCATTGCTAGGACAGGCCAAGGTGGGTGCCACAAAAGATGCACGGTTGGCATGAAGCCTTGGGCCTGTGGGCATCGGAGCCAAAGTTCTGGGCAGACATGGCTACACGGGATAAAGAGTAACTTGCCCCCTTTGCTGTTTTCCCAGGGGCCAGCTCTCCTCACCTAACCTGCAAGAGGACTCTCTACGCCATGCATAGGGCACCAGGTGAACTCTCGCCTCATCTCTCCTAACATGTAAAGTGATTCCTGGAATTCTGGTGGGGAAGAAAGAGGCCCTGTCTCTTCCAGTGTGGAGAGCCAAGCTGAGTGGGGGAGCTTGACTCAAACAGCTGCCCTCGCAGGTGCCCTTCCCTGCCCCCACCGCGCCCCCACCTTGGTTTTCACAGTGTTCCCCACCTGTGTGTGCCCCACGTCCTTCCAGATCACGCAGCCACCATGCCGGGCCTCGCTTAATGCCTGCGTCATCGGATCTAGCTCTGCACAAATATTGAAAAGCAAAAGTTTTCTTTCCCACTAGTTTCAGCCAAGACAACTGAGAATTTGTTATAAAGATTGTTTAATAGAGCAAGGAGGAAAAGAGAAACAAAATTCAAAAGCTTAGACGTGGATGAGCTTACAAAACATAGGTCTCTCTGACAAGCGTCTAAATTCTCCTCACATGCTGACGTGGGGTCAGGGCACGGGCCCCAGGCTGCTGGGAACCAGAGTAAGCTCTTTGCCTTTTAAAGTAAATTTAGGTGGTACTGACTGGACTGCTCGTCCTTTCAGAATCTGCCTGAAAGTTGGAGGAGTGGGGCTGGGGTAGTTTCCAGGCCACTCTTGCTAATTTGGGGCTATGCTGTAGTTTTGATCACCCTCTGTCCTGGTTCTGCCCACTGGGTGAAGACAACTCAACTCACTTTACCTGACCTGCTTTTCCTTCTCAAAGCAGTGTCTTATGCCCACGCTTCCCACCCCCACCCAGGATGATGGGTAGGTAGGTAGGTGGATAGATAAGTAGATAGATGGATGGAAAAATGGAGAGGTTCGCAGATGGAGAAATGGATGGAGGGATGGATGGATAGATGAATGGACAATCAACAGATGGACAGACAGACGGATGGATAAGGTGATGAATAGACAGATAGATAGGTGGATGGTGGAAGAACTAGTAGCTGTCTGAGGATTCATGATGATAATTCAGTAGAGACTCTGGGGAGAGTTGAGGAATTGCTGCAGGAAGTCCTTAGGTAGGTAAGAGACCAGGGGACACAGCACACGGTGGAGCAGCAGCCTTAGGTAGGAGCATGTACAGGGAAGAAGGTAAGGCTGAAGCTGATTGGCGTGTATTAGTGGAAGTTTTATTCTGCTAGCTTCTGATTTTATGGTGAAATGATAAGCTGCGTCGAGGGCTGGGAGTCACGGTGATGGAGAAGGTGCTGGTGGTTTGTGGAGGAGAGAAGGTGTTAAGTCAGAGTGGGAGATTGACGGGGTTAGGAAATGTTACAAAAAGCTCCCACTTCAGATTTATGGTCATGGATTAAAGTGAGGCCAGCCAGCGCGGCTTTGGGATTTCCTCCAGGCCCAGTCAGCTGCAGAGTACGGGGAGAGCTGGATTGAGCCAGGGTTGTCGTTTTGCCGAGGGAGTGACAAAGTGGGGGAGGGGCAAGGGACTTGAGGGTGGATGCAAGGGAGGGATCATAACGATTTCCCTGGGAGAAAGGGCTGTGGAGGGAGGACTGAAGGACAGAAGGATATCAGGTGGGTGAAAGACAGTGTAGAGATGTCGGGATCAGTGGACTGAAGGACCTGATGGGGTCACAGGAATGTATGAGTCGGGGCTCTAGAGAGAGTAAATGGGAAAGATAAAAAGTGGTCCAAGATGCAGTTGAGGTTCTGGAGCGTGGCAGGGATTGGAAATGGAGTGGTCATAGCTTGGGGTGTGATCATGAGAGTGGCTGAGGCGGGGAAGGGAGCATGATCGTTAGAGAAATAAATTCCACGAACTGATAGGACTGGTTTGGAAGAACCGTCTAGATCAGTGGTCAGCAAACTATGGCCCACTGGCCAAACCCATCCTGCTAAATTTTACTGGAACACAGACGTGCCCATTCATTTATGTGTTTTCTGTATTGCTTTCATGCTACAGTGGCAGTGTTAAAAGCCAAAAATATTTACTATCTGGCCCTTTGCAGAAAAAGTTTGCCTACCCCTGACCTAAGCGGATATTGTACTTAGCATTGTTTACAGTTTTAAGTGGACAAACAACATTCTACAACAAAAAAAACTTAAGCCAATGTAATTTCCTATAATAAATATTCATGATATAATGGCATAAGTCAGGTGCCATTGAAACTATGAAAGCAAACTTTTCAATATTACAGAAATCTCTTTGTTCTCCTTTAAAAATACTCTGTTCATTTTTATTATGACAAGATACAGAATAAGTATTGACCTTACTTGAATTTAACAATTTGTAAATATTCATTAAATGTCACCCTGCTTTTATTATAAGATTTAATAATACATCTTATAATAAAAGCATAATGNATACTCTGTTCATTTTTATTATGACAAGATACAGAATAAGTATTGACCTTACTTGAATTTAACAATTTGTAAATATTCACTAAATGTCACCCTGCTTTTATTATAAGATTTAATAATACATCTTATAATAAAAGCATAATGCTTGCCCTGTATTCATAAAGCACCTGTACATTGGCTGAGGCTGAATTAAGGGATAAAGTGCTTTTGATTGGATATGAGTTCCAGTTGTGTTACGTCATTCCAACTGGGTCAGTTCTGGACCTAATTAAATACTTTGGGATCAACGTATAAATGTTCTATTCTTCTTTCAGAAAACCTCAGCTCCACTCGCAAGAGAGTCAGGAAACTTGTTCTTTAGGGAAAACTTCCTCTGCTCCTTTATCTAAGTAGGTCCCCTGCTAGTCCCTAAACCACCACCCACTCATGATTTCCATAGCAATTATGCAATTATGCAAAACAAGTTAGATAGATTATACTCACCATGAAAATTTTTACTCATATTTCNGGTGGGGAAGAAAGAGGCCCTGTCTCTTCCAGTGTGGAGAGCCAAGCTGAGTGGGGGAGCTTGACTCAAACAGCTGCCCTCGCAGGTGCCCTTCCCTGCCCCCACCGCGCCCCCACCTTGGTTTTCACAGTGTTCCCCACCTGTGTGTGCCCCACGTCCTTCCAGATCACGCAGCCACCATGCCGGGCCTCGCTTAATGCCTGCGTCATCGGATCTAGCTCTGCACAAATATTGAAAAGCAAAAGTTTTCTTTCCCACTAGTTTCAGCCAAGACAACTGAGAATTTGTTATAAAGATTGTTTAATAGAGCAAGGAGGAAAAGAGAAACAAAATTCAAAAGCTTAGACGTGGATGAGCTTACAAAACATAGGTCTCTCTGACAAGCGTCTAAATTCTCCTCACATGCTGACGTGGGGTCAGGGCACGGGCCCCAGGCTGCTGGGAACCAGAGTAAGCTCTTTGCCTTTTAAAGTAAATTTAGGTGGTACTGACTGGACTGCTCGTCCTTTCAGAATCTGCCTGAAAGTTGGAGGAGTGGGGCTGGGGTAGTTTCCAGGCCACTCTTGCTAATTTGGGGCTATGCTGTAGTTTTGATCACCCTCTGTCCTGGTTCTGCCCACTGGGTGAAGACAACTCAACTCACTTTACCTGACCTGCTTTTCCTTCTCAAAGCAGTGTCTTATGCCCACGCTTCCCAATGATAATATCTTTCGTTGCTTTCTCACATGAGTAACAATATCGGCTTGCCGTGGAATTCCTGAGTCATCCCTGTTATGCTCCACATCTCTAGTAAAGCTCCATTGTCTTCTGATAATTACTGAGTTACTGTTATGGAGCAAAAGTCTAATAAGGTCATGCTGATTTTGCATTTTTCTCTACAGGTAACTTTTTAAAATTTTGATTATTTATTTTGGAAATTCAAACATCTCTGAAGGAAATAGCCAGATTTGGGGATCACGTTCATTTTTCTTGGTAAAGGAAGAGCATTTTGATTTTTAGACTTAAGTATTGTTCATTTCAGGAAACCGTTCTTGTATTTCTCACTATTGTTTTTATTCAGTTGCTCTGGTTTCTTCCTCAGAAATACCAATCTTATCCAGAAGCTAATTCTTGATTCCCCATCACCTTCTTCTCTGTTCTCCTTTTCTGTGCATTCTGGAAGAGTCTCTCAGGTCTGCCCTCGACTTCATACCTTCTATTTTCCGCTACTTCAGTTCTTCCCTTCACTACCTTCCCTTCAGTGGTTTTAGTTTTGCTGCTGCATTTTTTGTCTTTCCGACTTCCTTTTGTGTATTCACCCGGCATGTAGTTCAAGCCAGAAACCTGAATCAAGCTTTCCACTTGCCGTCCCTTAAATGTGGTTTTAGTTTTGCTGCTGCATTTTTTGTCTTTCCGACTTCCTTTTGTGCATTCACCCGGCATGTAGTTCAAGCCAGAAACCTGAATCAAGCTTTCCACTTGCCGTCCCTTATATTTTCCTCTAGTCCATCGACAGTTACCATTGTTTCAGCCTCCAAAATATTTCTTTCATCTGTCAATTAGTCCCCATCTTTACTGCCATCACTTCAGTTCAGGGTGCCACCATGTCATCCTTCCATCTTTTTGTTTTCTCTATTGTCCCTTTTAGTCTGTTCTGTACACACACACGTGCACACACACACACATGCACACACACTCTCAATGACTTCCTTTTGTACTTAAAATCCAAAGCACTTTTCCTGGCTGTAAAGGTTCTACACGAGCTAACCACTGCTTATGTCTCCAAATTCGTCTTGCATCATTCACCAGGCACACTGGTCTTTTCTCGGTTCTTCAAGCATGCACAGCTCTTCCTCACCTGAAGGCGCGCTGCCTCCTCTGCCAGTGGTGTCTCTTTACTGTTCTTCCCACAGCCGGCTCACATTAATACGACCCCTTCACAAAAGCCTTCCCTGACTACTTTGTCTAAGTAAGTGCCACCTGCTATTCTCTGAATCAGCCACTTGTTTGCTTTCTTCATAGCAATTATTCTAAATTATTTGTTTATTATTGACCCCACCTAAGCGTGAGCTGCATCAAAAGTGGCATATGTCTGCTTCCCTTCTCTCTGTATTCTCCAGCCCTGGCACAGTGCTTGGCTCATAATGGCTTCTTAATAAATATTTGCCGAAAGCGCTAGCTGATCTCATATTACTCAATTTTAATCTCAGCTTATTCTTTCCTTATGTTTTTTTGTCCTTTTGTCTGTTTATTAGAGGTAATACCTTTTTATATCTTATAGGGAGTGCCAGTTTCTTGACTCTTCTGGACCCTGCTGTAGATTATCTTTGAGGTATGATTCTTCTAAATCATCGAGATGCAGTCTCTCCTATTTTCTGTAGCTTTCAAGATTTACCTCCCCACCAAAAGGGCTTCCCCCTGCTGCCATGTTTATTCATCCTTAAATGAAGCGACATCTGTACAGAGCTAGTATTTGTTAAGAGACAGGGGGAGCACTGATTGTCCATGGTCCTGTCCTCTTGTGTGGGAATCCTGTCCTCAAGGGTGTAGCCGGAGAAGGGTGGACAATACACGTTCTGATGCCTGCTTCCAATTTCTGACAGATATTTACATACAGAAGCTCTATTTTGCCAAGCTTTGAACTTCACTTACTTTCTCTCATTGGTTCTCTGACACTGTATTCTGAGTCCGAGGAGGACATGAAAAACTTAAGGTCCTAATATACTGCAAAACAGGGTTCTTTTCTACTTTTCTCCTACTAAGAGAACTTGACTTGTGTTTTTCCTGGAATGTGATGAGCTCCCTCCAGTTCCTTCCACTTGCTGCACAGGTGGTTGGTTTGTTTTTTAAGCTTCTGTCTCTGAATGGATATAGATTAAAAGGGGAATGGGCTGAAGGGCGGCTACCACAAAGAGTAACTAGAGTGTGCAAAGATTAACTACTGTGTCATTTTCTGCTTGTTTCAGAATTCAAGGTCCTGGGTCTTGGAACGAGAGGACAGACTGTAAGAAATATTTTCCAACCTGTGTTGGTTGGTCTCAGTTTCCCGAAGTGAAACCTGGATGTGCCTTAAGGAGAAGCCTGTTGATAGGTTTTCCTTCCACCCAGTTCTATCTGCCAGGTAGTTAACAGTGTCCTTCTATACTTTCCACTCAGTTATCCATCAAGCCTAGTTTTGGTCATAGTGTGAGTTTTTGGTTTTGTTTTTTTCTAGAAGCTGAGAAAAATTGCATTTTAGTGATGCTGATCAGATCTCATTTAAAAATGAAAATGTATTATTATTTCTTTATTTTAAATACTGAGATGATTTTTCTCAAAGCAGCATAAATAATGACCATTAAATATGTGCTTTTCTTAATCAGTGTATATTAGGAACTAGCACTACATGAAATTAGAAGAGGGGTTTTATATTTCCATATTTGGTTGAGACCATTTAAAGTATTTCTTCCTCTTGACTACCATAGACCCTCTTATTTTACTCTGCGCTCTGTCCTAATTAAGCTAGGAACAACAGCTACTGCCTATTTCTCTTTAAATTTAATACCCCTCTTTCTTTTCTATTTTTAACTATTATGTGGAATCGAAATGGGCTAGAGAAACATAAAATTAAATACCTCAAATGGGTCAATAAAAACAATATTTCATTTTTTGCAGAGTTTGTGAGGATTATTATAAGTAAAACAGAACCAGAGGAATTACAAAGCATGTATTTATTATTCAGCAACAGAGATAATTCTAGATATATATTTTAAACTATTTTTGATATATAAAATATATATTTCATATATCACATATAAATACAATATAGAATATATTTAATAGGTATTTTATATATAATTTGAGTTATAAAGCATGTATTTATCACTCAACAGCAGAATTTTAAATGTATAATATATACAATATATAAATATAATAAATATACATTTTATATATTAAAATATATTTAAATATGTACAATTATAAACATATATTTAAATATGTGCAATTATAAACATACATTAAATATATTTTTATTCTATTTATGTAATATATATTAAATACCTATTTTATATACTTAAAATATATATTTTAAACTCTGTTGCTGAGATAAATACATGTTTTGTAACTCCTGTGGTTGTTTTAAATATATATATGTAGGCATAGTGCCTTATTGCACTTCACTTAATTGCATTTCACAAATATTGTGTTTTTTACAAATTGAGGGTTTGTGGCAACCCTGCCTGAAGAAAGTCTGTCAGGGCCGTTTTTCCAACAGCTCACTTTGTGTCTCTGTGTCACATTTTGGTAATTCTCACACTATCTCAAACTTTTTCATTATTATTATATCTGTTATGGTGATCTGTGCTCAGAGATCTTTGATGTTACTGTTGTAATTGTTTGGGGGTGTCATGAACGGTGCCCATGAGACAGCAAACTTAATCGATAGATGTTGTGTGTGTCTGACTGTTCCACACTGACCCTTCCCCCGTGTCTGTCCCTCTACTCAGGCCTCCCTCTTCCCTGAGTCATGACTGTATTGAAATTAGCACGATTACTAACCCTACGATGGCCTCTAAGAGTTCAAGTAAAAGGAAGGGTTTCATTCATGTCTCTCACTTTACATCAAAAGCTAAAAATGATTAAGCTTAGTGAGGAAGTCATGTCAAAAACCAGGACAGGCCACAAGCTAGGCCTTTTGAACATTGTGAACGCAGAGGAAAAGTTCTAGAGGGAAATTAAAAGAGCTACTCCAGTGAACACACGAATGATAAGAAAGCACAACAGCCTTATTGCTGATATGGGGAAAGTTTTAGTGGTCTGGATAGAAGATCAAACCAGCCACAACGTTCCCTTAAGCCAAAGTCTGATCCAGAGCAAAGCCCTAACTCTCTTCAATTCTGTGAAGGCAGAGAGAGGTGAGGAAGCTTCAGATGAAAAGTCTGAGGCCAGCAGAGGTTGGTTCATGAGGCTGAAGGAAAGAAGCCGTCCCCATAACATACACGTGCAGGGTGGAGCAGCAGGTGCTGATGCAGAAGCTGCAGCAGGTTATCCAGAAGATCCAGTTAAGAACATTGAGGAAGGCGACCGCACGAACCTCCAGATTTCCAATGGAGACGAAACTGCGTTATATTGGAAGAAGCCATCTACGACTTTCATAGCTGGAGAGGATAAGTCAGTGCCTGGCTTCAAGCTTCAAAGGGCAGGTTGACTCTCTTGTTAGGGGCTAATGCAGCTGGTGACTTGAAGTTGAAGCCAGTGCTCATTTGCCATTCTGAAAATCATAAAGCCATTAAGAATTATGTTATATCCACTCTGCCTGTGCTCTATAAATGGAGCAACAAAGCCTGCATGACAGCACATCTGTTTACAGAATGGTTTACTGAATATCTTAAGCCCGCTGCTGAAACCTACTGCTCAGAAGAAAAGATTCCATTCAACACAATGCACCTTGTCACCTAAGAGCTCTGATGGAGACATGCAAGGGGATGAATGTTGTTTTCATGCTGGCTAACACAACATCCATTCTGCAGCCCATCAATCAAGAAGTCATGTCAAATTTCCAGTGTTATTATTTAATAATTACATTTTGTAGGGCTATAGCTGCCACAATTGTGATTCCTCTGATGAAATCTGGGCAAAGCAAATTGAAAACCTTTTAAGGTGATTGTTAGCAATAAAGTATTTTTAAATTAACGCATGTACTTTTTTTTTTTTTCCTTTTTTGTTTTTGTCCTTTTTCGTGACCGGCAACAAACACCAGGCCGGCCCCAACGCATGTACTTTTTAAAGACATAATGCTGTTGCACACTGAATAGACTATGGTACAGTGTAAATATCATTTTTATATGCACCAGGAAACCAAAAAATTTGTATGAACTCACTTTATTGTAAGTCACACACTTTCTCCAATGTATGCCTCTGTGTGTGTGTGTGTGTGTGTGTGTGTGTGTGTCCATTGTATTTACCTTTAAGACAATGATCTATAGATGAAAATGGAAAGCTTTAGCTCACGGTAGCACAATCTGTAGACTGTAAATTGGCACAAAATCTGGATGGAAGCTAGTGGATTTGATGAGCAAGTCCTTGCAATAAAGCTAAAAGCCATTTGATATGTTAAAGCTAAAGCCATTTGAGTTGAAAACTGGTTCACGGTTTAAGGATTAAGATTATATTTTGAAATAGAGCTCTCTCTAGTGGCCATTTCCATGCTGACTTCTAAAATGTGTTCAAAGAACTCTCCAGTTTCATGAGGAGCATCTCTCCCAACTTGTTTTCTTTCTGCTTTTCTTTTGTAGCCCTGTGCTTGAGTTAGATTTCAGCCTCCATTCAGCCTTTGCTCGGGAACCCTTGTATGTTGTTATCAGTTATTGGTGATGATGACAGACCCTACACAGAGTGTCTGTGATCAGATAGAAGGATGAAGGGTCAGGGCTGACTTTTGCTGCTGTTTGATGGTTATTACAGGCTCTGAAAGCCCATGGTGGGAAGATCACTGGCCTAAAATTCCCAGGACACCCAGGTTTGGTCCTGACTGTATCATTAACTGGTACAGTTATTTCTTCCTCTAGGACCCAAGGCCTTTGTTTATGAGGACGACTACTCTCAAGGGTACCACCCAATGCTGAGATTCTGTAGTTCTAGAGAATCTCAGCATTAAGAATCTTGACATCAGCTTTTTCTCATAGAGACCTTATTCCACAAGCATGGCTTGCTGTGAGGTCAAGTCATGTGGTTGGCCTGGGAGCCTAGAGAGAAGAAAATCCAAGCACGAGCCAAGTTGGACAGCTCCAGTGTCGCTTTAGTGAGGGGGTGCATGTCCTCTACACAGGGGCTGATGGGATGGCAGATTTTACTGGTGGAAGGGTTCTTGGAAGAGACTCCCCAAGGGAAACACAATCCTTAAAATGTGACAAGCACAATAAGGGATTGCATTTTAAATCTATCAAATTAACAGTCTTTTATTTATTTATTTATTTTTTCCCCTTTTTGTCTTTTTTCGTGACCGGCAATGGATCGCAACCCTCAGTGTCGCGCCCGTACCGGACCGGGACCGGCAACGGGATCGCAACCCTTGGTGCTGCGCCCACACCTCGCTCAGCCAGTGAGCGGGAACCGGTCTGTATGTGGGATCCGAACCCTCTGCAGGAGCGCCGCCGCGCTCCCAAGCGGCGCACTGTAGCAGTGCGCCACCGGGCCGGCCCTAGGTTATAGATTTTTCTGTGTAGAATCTTTTTTCTTCCTTCTTTGACCTCATAGCCAATTGATGTTGAAGACACTTAGAAACTCATTAAAATAGTAATGGAATATTTATTAGGGTTTTTAATATTTTTTTAAAATTATGCTCAATGCATGCAAGGTTTTGATGAGATGAGCAAGCTGATGGGGTGTAAACAGGTTAATTTTTGTGTGGACAATTTGGCAATATAAAGAGCTTTGAAAATGATTGTTACCTTTTTCTTGGAATTTCAGTCACAGAGGCCAAAATGTGAGCAAAGTATGAAGATATTCAAGCTTCCATTCTGTTAGAGAAAAACTGGAAGCAACCTAAATGTTAGCTTTAGGGAAGAGGTTCAATACGGTGGTACCCACGTGTTATTTTGTTGTTTTGCCATGGAGTTTTTCATCGAGTGGAATATTATGTGATAGTCTAATATGCAAATGGATTGATTGAAATGGGAAAGGGGGTACTGGTTTGGCATCCCACCCGGGCTGCAAGATCCAGTCAGTCCTCAGCCTCCACTGTGTCGGCTGCTGAGGCACGTACTCCAGGGCATAGCTCAAAGCCACTGGCTGAGTCAATTGTGGGAGATTAAGTACAGCGTTTCTCTCTTCTGGTAGTGCTATGGACGGTTCTCTCCCTAATTCTTTTGCTTTTCTGCACTTGCCAAGTTTTTCACAGTGAATGTATTTTTTATTGCCACTAAAATATTTATTTTAAGATGTTAAAAATAATGTCAGTTTATTATATTAGAATTAGATGTATAATTGTCACAGGAGTCACAGCCCTTGGGTCAGCCTGGCCAACATTGTCTTTCTCTCTGGGCAGATCTTCAGGCTTATATGGAAAACCTAAAAAAACAGAAAAGCAATATGAGGAAAATAAAAACTGCTGACAATCCCACCACCTAGAGAAAACTACTTTCAGTATTTTTAGTGTATTTCCTTCCAGCTTTTTTTTCTACACGGTATGTGAATATATATATTATATATGTATTATTAAATATATGTTATATAACAAACACATCATATGTATCTTACATATAACACAATTTATTATATTATAAACATAGTTTTGCACTGTTTATTTTTGTAAACATTATATTGTATATTCCCTAGATATTATGTTTTGAAAATATGTTTAATGGTTTCTCAATATTCAATTCTATTGACAAACATTTTTATAACGAATATTTTTGCTATAATAGATAGCACTAATGTGAACATATCTATACATAAATCTTTTCCATATAGCTGACTATTTTCTTAGATTGGATTCATAGAGGGAAACTTACTGGGTCAAAGGTTGTGAATGTTTTCCAGGCTGTAGAAGCATTTTGCTAAATTTCTCTCCCATTGGTGATTAACACAGTACTTAAACAAACTAAGTTGACCTTTACTGTTGTAGTCATTTGATTGGTTTAAGATTAGAAATGTGTGTAAAATGTGGTTTGTTCATTCATTAGAGAATAAATCTATTTAGACAATGATTATAAACATACTAAATGAATTTACATTTGAATGTTTTTTGTTTGTTTCAAATTGAGCTATAATCTGTTGAATATTGAGTAATCTTGCTTTTATCAGCTCGTTATAGTCCATCAATATTATATAGCTAAAGAAAGTCACCGGTTTAATGTTTTCTGTTACTAGCTTCAGTCAAGCAAAGACTGAAAGAATTAATTTTAGAAAGAGAATTAGGCAAAAGCATACAAACAAACACCCCCAACCTTGCCCCAAACTCAATCTTTTGCTTTGGAAAATTTTGTGTAATTCATTCTGTTTTCTGAACACTCCTCAGAATTTTGACTCTCTTCTGCTTCATATTAATCAACATAGACTTATGCAAACAGAAGCTCTGTTCAAATGGAGATTGCTCTCTTTCACTTTACATATTGGTGTATGTCATTGTTGCGTGAGCATTTCCCCTCACCACCCAGTTTGTTTTAGAACTTGCAGGAGGCCAATTAGCTCACTTGGAGAGCATGGTGCTGGTAACACCAAGGTCACAGTTCAGATCCCCATACAGGCCACCCGCCAAAAAAAAAAAAAAAAAAAATCTTTATAGTAGCTGGCCAGTTAGCTAAGTTAGTTAGGGTGTGGTATTGATAACACCAAGGCCAAGGGCTTGGATCCCCAGCCAGCTGTCAAATTAAAAAAAAGAGAAAGAGGGCTGGCCTGGTGGCGCACTGCTACAGTGCGCCGCTTGGGAGCGCAGCGGCGCTCCCGCCGAGGGTTCGGATCCCACATACAGACCGGCCGCTCACTGGCTGAGCGAGGTGCGGGCACAACACCGAGGGTTGCGATCCCGTTGCCGGTCCCGGTCCGGTACGGGCGTGACACTGAGGGTTGCGATCCGTTGCCGGTCACGAAAAAAGACAAAAAGGAAAAAAAAAAAAAGAGAGAGAGAACTTACAGGAGAATATTGTTACATTTGAGCACATTACATTACATTAGATGCTGACAGTGAGTATTGGTTTACATAAAAATCAACATAGTCATAGGCTTTGGAAAGCTACTACTCACTTGGAATTTCTCAAGAACATAGGTTCCCTGAGCCTAATACAGTGTCTGACATAAAGGACGTGCTCAATACAAAACTGCTGAGTTAAAAACCATCTTGGAATGTAAAAGCAGATAATGTTATGAAAATAGTTTATGTTGAACATTCTTCTTTCCTAAAATAATTATAAAATAATTGGAAAAATAGCACGGAGAAAATTAAGACATTTGTCTTAAATTTTGGAGAGTTTTTTTCTTTAATCTCAAGTGTTCGCATCTCTTCCCTGTCCTAATCATGAACAGGAAATTTGAAAGTATAACAAAGAGCCAGTTCTTGCTGCTCCCGTGTGGCTTCTGTGTGACTTTCAGCTGCAGTTCTGTTTGTCCTTCCTGAAGCCACTACTTTTAAACATTAGTAAATTTAAGCAATATAACACCGATTGTGCCTTACATTTGTAGTTTACAAGGATGCTCTCATGTATATTTTCTGATATACTGCTTAATTAATTAATTAAAACTCAATTAAAACTTAATACACAATCATGTGCATTAAGTATTAGTGTCCCCATTATTCCCATTTTAGAGCCAAGATTTAGACATGGGGATTTAGAGATTGAATAGCTTATTCACACAAATGTCTAAGATAAGAGTCAACCCCTTATCTGATTCTTTCCTCTGAACCATGGAGTCTTTAAAAATGTGAAATCAACTTGGTTTTATACGTGTAGAATCAGATTCTTCCCAGGCACAGGAAAGTTGGAAGAACTTTTCTTCTCCCTGGTTGTAAGAAGTAGAGAAGCAGCAGCACTTGGAAAATTACATGAGTTCACTTGGCTTACAGGACAGCATCTCATAAGTTGTCCTTGAGTGTCCCTGTCTGTTCACCAGCTTGGAACAGTTTAAAAGTTGGAGAGTACAAACAACACAGATCCCAGGTCACAGACCTGGATGCGAAGCTCTCCGTCCCAAAGCCCCATTTCACCCCTTATACTGGTCTGGTTCCTTTAGAATATAATGTCACAGTCACCAACAATGCAGTTATGGAGAGAGGATTAGAGCTATTCTAAAAGATAGAGTGACCATGTGATTTGTTGCCGGAATTAGGGCACTCTTGTAACAATGTGGTTGACCTGGTTCATAAGAGCAACGAGGAATGAGTTGATTGCTAAATTTTCTGGACTTTTTGGGTCAAGTTATTAAATACAACCATTATTAAATAATACAGACTAAAACAATGCTTTAATTCCTGCAGTTATGTGAAGATAGTGCTATTGCAGTGAGAAGTGCTGAAGGTGAAAGAGGTTTCTGTGTAATGAATATAATTTTTACAAGGATGAGAAATGGTTTAATGGTAAGTCACATATCAGATTTAATGACAATAAAGCTATTGGGAAAAGAATTAGCAGACTGAAATGCAACTCCATTTGACAAATCATGATTGAATAACAACCTCAGGTTGACTAAAGATACAAGAAATGGTTTAATGGTAAGTCACATATCAGATTTAATGACAATAAAGCTATTGGGAAAAGAATTAGCAGATTGAAATGCAACTCCATTTGACAAATCATGATTGAATAACAACCTCAGGTTGACTAAAGATACAAGATTTGGGTAAAAATCACCACAAAAATTCTCAAAGAATTTGATTCTGTGAGAATCAATATGGAATTTACATTAAAGAATATTGTATATTTTATTATTAATTATAAATTGTGTGTTGCACATTTTTATCAAATATGCGTATGTATGTATATACAGATGGTCTCTGACTTACAATGGTTTTCTGCTTTACGATGTGTGAAAGCAGTAAGCATTTGGTAGAAACCTTACTCCAAGCAGCCATATGACCATCCTGTTTTTCACTTTCAGTACAACAGTCAATAAATTTCAGCACTTTGTTATAAAACAGGCTTTGTGTTTGATGATTTTGCCCGACTGTAGGCTAACGTAAGTGTTCTGAACATGTTTATGCTAGGTTAGACTAAGCTGTGATGTTCAGTAGGTTATGTGTACCAAATGCTTTTTAGACTTATGATATTTTTAATTTACAATGAGTTTATTGGGAAGTAATTTCATCATAAATCGAGAAGCAGCTCTATATTGTCTTAGTCAATTCAGACTGCTATTACAAAGTACCATAAACTGCATGACTTATAAACAACAAATTTATTTCTCATTGTTCTGGAGGCTGGGAAGTCAAAGATCAAGGCACTAGCAGATTCAATGTCTGGTGAGAACCTGTTTCCTGATTCATAGGTGGTGTCTTTTCACTGTGTCCTCACGTGGCAGAAGAGACAAGGCAGCTCTCTCGGGACTCTTTTATAAGGGCACTAATCCCATTCATGAGGGCTCCCCCGTATGATCTAATCACCTCCCAAAGTCTCCACCTGCTATCAGCTTGGTGGTTAGGATTTTAACATGTGAATTTTGGGGGGACATAAATATTCAGTCCATTGTGTGTATGTGTATATATATATTCAGGATTGGCTTGTTTCCTTAATAGCTGCCTCCCCCACCAGGGGTGCCGCAGGTCACCCCCAAAAAGACTTTCTCTCTTTCAGTACCTTTGCCCCAGGGAATCACAGGAGCATGACCTCCTGAGCTAGTTGCTTCATTCTGCTTGATCCTTGGTCCAGGCCCTTCTCGTAGAACCATTTCTGGCACTTATTAGTTCTGAGGCTATAGAAGAGTCTCTTAACATCTGTG
>NW_007726811.1:370199-371742 GCF_000696425.1 Galeopterus variegatus
GTCACCCCCAAAAAGACTTTCTCTCTTTCAGTACCTTTGCCCCAGGGAATCACAGGAGCATGACCTCCTGAGCTACTTGCTTCATTCTGCTTGATCCTTGGTCCAGGCCCTTCTTGTAGAACCATTTCTGGCACTTATTAGTTCTGAGGCTATAGAAGAGTCTCTTAACATCTGTGAATCTTAATTTTCCTAATACAAAATGGACTAATAGCGCCCACTGTGTGAGGCTGTTGTAAAGGATTGGAAACAGTACATGTAAGGTGCTTTGTATATGCGTGGCACAAATTAGCTGCTCAGTGAATGGTGTTATTTTTGTTACCATTACTACTACTGCTGCTCCCACTACGTTGATGCTCTCTGCCTCAGATTCCACGTTTTGGACCCGTTACCTAAGGCCCCTGGGACTTCGATGGCTCTGACCCCTTTGATCCACCCTGTGAGCTGAGGGTGGCTCCACCGCTTCCCATGCCCAGTCGTGGCTCGTGGGGTGGTGGTCACAGCGAGGAGTAACCAGTGGTCACTCTGCTCATTTTTTGAGAGGGGCTTATAATAAGGGGTGGGCCTCCAGAAACAGCTCTGGATCCACAGACCTGTCCTTCCCCTACCTAAGTGATCCAGGTGTGGACACTCTACCCAAGTTAGGCCAGGCACACCACTTCAGTCCTGGCCACAGGGGTTGGTTGGTCCAGAGGACCTGCCTGTCCAGTCCAGGCCAGTGAGAATCCCTCCCTGGACTTTTCTGAGTTGGAATGAAGGGAAGGAGTCAGTCTGATGTGGAGCTGGAGGCTCGGGAGCTGATGGGGACATGCCGGGTAACTAGAAGAGCCTGTGGGAGAGTCTGAAGCCAATGACTGAGTGAAGTAGACTCAGGAGACAGTGAGAGAGTCCTGCTGGCACAGTTGTCACTGGGTCCAATTGTACGCTGACCCTCTCTTGAGGTACACTGAGATGACCACTCCTCTCAGGGGTATTCACACTTTGTGTAAGCTAATTCAAGTCAGCTTTCCCACACTTGCAGCAACAACAAGAAATTTCCTAATTATAATTTCCTAATTCTGGATTCTCCAATTTGAGGAAGGGGAAATCAGACACTCTCTGCCCCTGTTCTAGGAAAAATAGGCCCCCGTTTAAGGAAAGGACTAGCTCTTAATGGCTCATATCCAATACTCAAGAGAAGCACATAACCCCAAAAGTTTAATGAGTTGGAGGCTTGGTCCCCACTGTGACAGTATTAAGAGGGTGGGAAGTCCTATTATGGTAATTGAAAGGTGGGGCCTTGAATAGGTCATTAGATTGTAAGAACATGACGTAGTAAATGGATTAATAATGGTATCAGGGGCATGGTTTGGAGGGCTTTAAAAGGAGAGCACATGAGAGTCTCTCTCTCTGCTCCACCATTTTGAAATGTGATACCCTGAGTCGCTGTAGTCGCCACCAGGACCGAGCCCTCACCAGATGTGTTCCCTGGACTTTGGACTTCCAAGCCTCCAAAACTGTAAGCAGTAAATTTTGTTTTCTTTATAAAATACCCAGTTCCATGTGT
>NW_007726811.1:372410-410810 GCF_000696425.1 Galeopterus variegatus
TTAAGGAAGCTTCATGGCTACTTGTAACAGCCTACACTGAGTTATGGTGGCAAAGGCATGATGTAAAGACAGAATTTAAAAGGAAAGCAGAGTGTAAAGATTTGGAAAATTTGCAACATGGCCATGTGGTAGAGAAGCAGAGAGAATTTTCAGGAGAAACATGCAGTGGTGCTAAGAAGATTAATACAAAAGAAACAGATTATCAAGAGAAGGGGAAAAGGTCTCGAGGACATTGCAGAAGCTGCTGGGGCCAACCTTTCCATTACAGGCCCAGAGGCCCAGGGAGACAGAGTGGTCTTGGTGAACAGGCTCAAGGCACCTTTTGTGGGCTTGCTGCCCACGGCCACCTTGGGAAGTTGCTCCCCACACCAGCACCCCAGCTGCTTTGGCTGCTCCAGCCATGGCTAAATTGGCTCCAGGTGTGGCTGGACCTGCAGCTTTGGAAAATACAAGCCAGAAGCCTTAGTGACATCCATGTGGTGTTAGGCCTGTAGTCTTGCAGAATGGCAGAGTTGGAGCCTCCACCCCAATTTCAAAGGATGTATGGAAAAGTCTGGGAGCCCAGAAAGAGATCTGTTACAGGAGCAGATTCACCACATAGAACATTCACTAGAACAATGATGCTGAGCAGAAACATGGGGTTAGAGTTGCAGCAGAGAAATTGCACCAGAATCATGCCTAGTGAAGCCGTTAGGAGTGGGACAACCATGGAGACCCCAGACCTGCAGAGCTGCCAGAGTGGAACACCAGCCTGGGAGAGGTGAAGTGTGGCAAAGCCATAGGAGCAGAGCTACCCAAGGGCTTATGTCCCAACCCCTGCAGCAGTGTGCAGAGGACATCGAACATGGAGTCAAGGTACATGATTCGCCAGCTTTGAGATTTAGTGCCTGCCCTGATGGGTTTCTGACTTGTTTGGGACCAGTTACCCCTTTCTGTTGGCCTGTTTCTCCCTTTTTGAATGGAAATATGTACTCTATGTTTGTCCCATCATCGTATCTTGGAAGTAGATAACTTGTATTGATTTGACAATGGGAATTTGAACTTTGGAGTTGAAACAAGTTAAGACTATGGGGAGAAAATGAATTTATTTATATAGGAAACTTTTGAGTTGAAACAAGTTAAGACTATGGGGAGAAAATGAATTTATTTATATAGGAAAATGACATGAGTTTGGGGGATTCAGGGGTGGAATGCTATGAATTGAATGTCCTCCCAAACTCACTGAAGCTTGAATTGTGTCCCCCAACTTCTATGTGCTAGAAACTTAGCTCCCACTGTGACCCTTGAGAGAGTGGGAAATCCTATTATGGTAATTGAAAGGTGGGGCCCTGAAGAGGTGATGAGATTGTAGGACCATGCAGTAGTGAATGGATTAACAATGGTGGTCATGGGAGTGGTTCTGAGGGCTTTAAAAGGAAAGTGAATGAGGGTCTCTCTCTGCCCTGCCATTTTCTGCCATGTGAGACCCCTGCATTGCTGTAAAGCCACCACTAAGCCCCCTCACCAGATGTGTTCCCTGGACTTTGGACTTCCCAGCCTCTATAAGTAATAAATTTTCTTTTCTTACAAATTACCTAGTTCCAGGTATTTTGTTATAAGCAACAGAAACAGACTAGTACAGTGGAGGTGGCAATGACAAATTTCGGGTGTGTCCCACGAAGAGGAACTCGGCTGGGGACCAGAAGTTCAGTCGTTGCTCAGCTGTTTCAGGAAAATCACTCAGGTATTTTGTTATAAGCAACAGAAACAGACTAGTACAGTGGAGGTGGCAATGACAAATTTCGGGTGTGTCCCATGAAGAGGAACTCGGCTGGGGACCAGAAGTTCAGTCGTTGCTCAGCTGTTTCAGGAAAATCACCCTCTTGGCTCCGTGGTGTCTGGTGGGAAAGGTCAGAACGGTCCCTGGGGAAATGCTGGCTTGCAGTTTTCTTACTCGCTGATTGGAGGGTTTTTGTTGTGGCTCCACAGCTTTCAGGGCACATCTTTAATAGGATCATATGAGGCATTTTGTGAAGTGTCACCTCCTAAGTACCACCATTCTTGTCATAAGCACTGGTTTTGTGACAGCAGCAAGGTCCTTCTCCTTTTTCTTCTCAATCCTGGATTTAGCAGCTGAGCACTTCCTCTTGCACATGGCCTCTCTGCAATACATAGCAGATTGGGAACATCTGCCAACTCCTCTGCTGGGACTGGGTTTCAGCTGCACAGGAGCTTCCCCTTGTGGGCTTTTTGGCTTTGAGGTTACCCTTCTTAACCTCGCTACTGGCATCAGCCTTCTTGGCTTCAGGTTTCATCTCTTTAGTATCCAGTTTCTCAGCTTTTTTACCCATCATCTTGCAAGACAGGAAAGAGTCAGGTCTTGTTTTGATGCAACCCAATATGGAACAGATACAGATGCAGGAACAGAAGTCTCACTGTTGTTTTATTGATGCTTGACAGGCTAAGAACACATAGGTGTATGGAATGTGTAGCGCTGGAGGAGACCAAAGAGGTTGTTAAATTCAACCCCTCATTCTAGAAGAGAAGAAAGGTATTTAGCATGCTAATATATTTCATGCCCGGCCTGTCTTAGGGAGAATGGCAGGACCAGCTCCTCTCAATACCAGGAGGAGCACTGAGGAAATACACAATGGGGGTGCATGCTTTAAATCTGAATTTTGGTCAGATCTGAGTCTTCTGAGACTCACTGGCAGGTCACTTCTTATTAGTAAGAGTAAACTCAAGGTCTATCAGTATTTCACATTTTTTCCAGGATAGCAGTTAGGGCATAAATAGTTTCCTATTGTTGCTATAACAAATTACTACAAGTTTAGTGGCTTAAAACAACACAAATTTATTATTTTATAGTTCTGAATGTCAGACGTCTGAAATGGCTCTCAAAGGGCTGAAATCAAAGTGTTGGAGGGGCTGCACCCATTTCTGGAGGCTCTCGGAGGGAGATCCATTTCCTTGACCCTCCCAACTGCCCATGTTCCTTGGTTTGTGGCCCCCTTCCTCCCTCCTCAAACCAGCAGCAGCAGTTCAAGTTCTTCCAGCTCTTTGCACGGCACATCACTCTGACCTTCTCTTCTTCACTCTTCCACATTAAGGATCCTTGCAATTGCATTGGGTGCACCCCAACAACCCAGGATAATCTGTCCAGCAACTTTAATTCCATCTGCTACCTTAATTCCCCTTTGCCATGTAACCTACCTTATACACAGCTTCCAGGGATTGGGACGGGGACATCTTTAAGGGGCTGTTATTCTTCCCCCCACAGGTCACCTCCAGTTTGTCAAGAACAGTCCCTGCAGCACACCTTTGACTTCTGAAGATTCAAAGGTTCTTGGTTTTAGCTATTTGGGAGTGATAATAAGGATCTATGACATATCATCATTTGCTATTTTACTTCTATACTATTGTGCCAATGCCAGTAACTTACTTGTGAGTGAGCCTAGCCAACCTCCCAGTTGTGACATCTCAACATTTATTGATGACATTTGATGATACTCAGATTAGTTCTCACAATAACTCTTTGAAAGCATATAATAATTCCAAGATGCATAGTGAGAAAACTTATAAAGTTATATTCTCTAATAATATTTCCAAATTCAAGGACTATTTCTATATTCCCCACAAAATATGTAAAGGTTTTTTTGTCCATAGTGACCTAGTCCCTTGCACACTTCTGATTTGTTTTTTTAAACTTTGGCCACTAGAGGGAGACAACTCTTTGAAGAGCTGAGGCCATTTCTCATGTTTGTTTGTGGGTTTAGATAGATGAAAATATTGTTTATGTTTAAAAATGGTATCCAGGGATGACATAACAGGTTGACACTGAAGGAGACAATTTTTTCCCTCGTTCTCACTGTAGACTTCAGTGAACAGCTGTCACCATCCTCTCCATAGCTCACTCTTCCATGGTCACACGTATCATCCAAAGCAAGGGTCTTTTTTATCTAGTCATCGGCACTGTAACATTTAAAAAAAATTCTGTCTTTTCTCTGTCTTTGAAGGCTACTTTGTGGAAAGAAAGCCAAATCAGTTGTCTGAACTGATACTACATGAAAACGTAGAATCCCAAAGATTCTAAGTGGTGTCCTATAGGGTCTGAAACAGTGGCCATTGCTTACCCAGACAAGCCCTGTTACAACCACGTGCCATCTGACTAATATCGTTCTGAGATGCATTTTCTCTGTTAGGGAGTCCTGGGTTTCCTGACACAAGATTTTCTTCTGGCATGTCATAGTTTAAGATATGCAACTTCTGTAGTAAAAAGGTTGCTTTTCGTGAGGCAAAATGTCTAATACGGTAATCATGTGAGCCCAGTAGAGGCTCTATAGAGAAAAATCAGCCACAGATACCAAATAGCCAACTTAGGAGTACAGTGACCACAGACAGGGCTCAGTAGGAACCAGATGAAAGGACTTTAGTGTAATGCTATGTGTGACACATCTTACACGCATGAGGGTTTATTAGGTAATAACACATGTCTTCCTTCCCCTCCCTCTATTATACTTACACAAAGATTTTGATTCATGCTTGGAATCACTGCCACAAAAACCACTGTTACCCGTGGTGATGTGCCATAGAGCTTATGTGTTTTGAGAAGGTAAAAGGGTCTCAAACTATTACCGTAAATTAATAATATACCTTCAAGAAACCTGTCTATAGTGGATTGAATTGTGTCCCCCCAAAACTTGTTGAAGCTTGAATTATGTCCCCCAAGTTTTATGTATTAGAAACTTGGCCCCCACTGTGACTATTAAGAGGGTGGGAAATCCTATTATGGTGATTGAAAGGCAGAGCCTTGAAGAGGTGATTGGATTGTAGGACCGTACAGTAGTGAATGGATTAAAAATGGTGGCAGAGCCTTGAAGAGGTTATTGGATTGTAGGACCGTACAGTAGTGAATGGATTAAAAATGGTGGTCAGGGGCGTGGTGCTGAGGGTTTTAAAAGTAGAGAGAGTCTGTCTTGTTCTCTCTCTGTTCTCTCTGCTTCCACCATCCATCTTGCAATGTGAGACCCCTGGGTCACTGTCACCACCACCAGATGGACTTTGGACTTCGAGCCTCAGAAACTGTAAGCAATAAATTTCATTGTCTTTATAAATTACCTAGTTCCAAGTATTTTGTTATAAGCAATGGAGACAGACTAATACACAGTCCTATTATTTTTTTAGTCACACCTTCATAATAGAAAACAGGATAGAAAAATGTAAAAGTGAGAGGGACTCAAAGTACCACCATCTCAAATAAAATATATATTCTTTTAAAATATAGATGGATGTATGGAAACAGTGCCTATGTATTAGGCACATCTTTTTGCCATATCAAAGAGACGTCAATATAGAATGACTTAAATAAAATAGTTTATTAATCTTTCTCTGATGTAAATTTTCAAAGGTAGGGAGTGGTTTGGGAATGGTAGGGTGGCCTTGCTCTACAAGAACATTCAGGTACCCAGGCCGGCAGGACACTCTGCCGTAAAGCTTCCAACTCTGATTCCAAAGTGGCTGTTTCTATTGCTCCTATTTCTTATCTTACAGGAAAAAGGAAAGAGGAAGTGCAGCAGAAGGAGTTTTGCCCTTAAGAAGATGTAACTCCCATTCCTATCCCAAATTGATTACATGGTCTCTCTTGCCTGCAAAGAAGACAGGGAAATGGGGTCTCCAGCTAGGAGGCAATATGCTCAGCTTAAACTCAAAAGAAGAAGAGAACAGATACCAGGGAGAGTTTAGTAATTCCTGCCACAGTCAACTTTTCTGGCCACAAACTTATTCATGCATACCCTTCTTCACATGAAAAATAAATGCATGCTCTCCCCAAGGGAAACAATCCAAAGTCCCATGCAGCTCAAAGTCCAGGAACTCTGGACACTGTAGAGTCCTTTTAATAGGCCCAATGGGAGCTCCCTGTGATCCAACAACCTATAAACCAGCTGATGAGTTGTCTGCCTGCCCCGCTCCTTCCTTTAGAGCATTGCAGATGGAGTAGGAACAGTTTCACTCCAATGAAAGCCCCATTCAGGAAGTGGCAGAAAGGGAAACGCGCAGCAGTCACTTGTCCATAGCAATTATCAGGTCCCACTGGGCTCGAACAGCATAATCTCCCTCAGAGCTCAGTTCCTTTCTCTCTCTCTCTCTCTCCCAAACAGCATACACCTTGAGGCCATTACAAACCATGAGGTTGAAGTGGGGAGACACCCCCATGATTCCCTTTCCCCCGGCAAGCATCTTACAGTCAGGGGAGAGCTTGGGTCAAACCAAGACCAAACTCTTCTAACTGGACAAACATAGGTCTAGAGAGTGTATTCCTAGGTGATTTGGGCCACTTCTGGCTCCACCTGAAATGGTTCAAGAAGATGTATAATTAACATTCTTCAAGTTTCTCAAGAAAGGAAACTGGAGCACTTTTTCTGGAATTCACTGGTGAGACCCTGGAGAGAAAAGAGGTGCTTTGTGTGACGTGGCAGTGAGTAGCCTTAGTAGGTGTTGGTGGTGCAAAAAGCAGAGTCTCACTCGAACTCCTTTATGAGAAAGGGGGCTCGTTGGAAGAATGCTGTGAACTAGAAATAAAGCTGCAAGGATCCGAGAAAGAAGCAGAATTTTCTACACTCTCTTTTCTCTGTTATGGACGTGTAGCCTCCCCCACGTGTATCTCTCTTCTCTCTTCATTTGCTCCTCTCTTCAGTCTTGATTACTCTGCTTATTTATGGTTTCTACTTCTTCACAGCGTCAGCTCACACGTCTCCAACACTGACCTAAGTTCCACTTCCCAGAGGAGAGAATTCCATGGTCACGGCTCATGGTATCACAGACTACTGGGCTGGCTGCTCCTGGGTCAGGGCCCCACCTTGTCGAGCCAGCTGTGGCTAAGCCACAGAAGAGTCGACTGACACAAAAAAGGCTACCTTGTTGTTGGTGCAAATAGCAGAGTCTCACTCGAACTCCTTTATGAGAAAGGGGGCTCGTTGGAAGAATGCTGTGAACTAGAAATAAAGCTGGCAAGGATCCGAGAAAGAAGTAGAATTGTCTACACCCTCTTTTCTCCGTTATGGACGTGTAGCCTCCCCCACGTGTATCTCTCTTTTCTCTTCATTTGCTCCTCTCTTTGGTCTGGATTACTCTGCTTATTTATGGTTTCTACTTCTTCACAGCATAAGCTTACATGTCTCCAACACTGACCTAAGTTCCACTACCCAGAGGAGAGAATTCCATGGTCACGGCTCATGGTATCACAGACTACTGGGCTGGCTGCTCCTGGGCCAGGGCCCCACCTTGTCGAGCCAGCTGTGGCTAAGCCACAGAAGAGTCGACTGACACAAAANATTATGGTGATTGAAAGGCAGAGCCTTGAAGAGGTGATTGGATTGTAGGACCGTACAGTAGTGAATGGATTAAAAATGGTGGTCAGGGGCGTGGTGCTGAGGGTTTTAAAAGTAGAGAGAGTCTGTCTTGTTCTCTCTCTGTTCTCTCTGCTTCCACCATCCATCTTGCAATGTGAGACCCCTGGGTCACTGTCACCACCACCAGATGGACTTTGGACTTCGAGCCTCAGAAACTGTAAGCAATAAATTTCATTGTCTTTATAAATTACCTAGTTCCAAGTATTTTGTTATAAGCAATGGAGACAGACTAATACACAGTCCTATTATTTTTTTAGTCACACCTTCATAGTAGAAAACAGGATAGAAAAATGTAAAAGTGAGAGGGACTCAAAGTACCACCATCTCAAATAAAATATATATTCTTTTAAAATATAGATGGATGTATGGAAACAGTGCCTATGTATTAGGCACATCTTTTTGCCATATCAAAGAGACGTCAATATAGAATGACTTAAATAAAATAGTTTATTAATCTTTCTCTGATGTAAATTTTCAAAGGTAGGGAGTGGTTTGGGAATGGTAGGGTGGCCTTGCTCTACAAGAACATTCAGGTACCCAGGCCGGCAGGACACTCTGCCGTAAAGCTTCCAACTCTGATTCCAAAGTGGCTGTTTCTATTGCTCCTATTTCTTATCTTACAGGAAAAAGGAAAGAGGAAGTGCAGCAGAAGGAGTTTTGCCCTTAAGAAGATGTAACTCCCATTCCTATCCCAAATTGATTACATGGTCTCTCTTGCCTGCAAAGAAGACAGGGAAATGGGGTCTCCAGCTAGGAGGCAATATGCTCAGCTTAAACTCAAAAGAAGAAGAGAACAGATACCAGGGAGAGTTTAGTAATTCCTGCCACAGTCAACTTTTCTGGCCACAAACTTATTCATGCATACCCTTCTTCACATGAAAAATAAATGCATGCTCTCCCCAAGGGAAACAATCCAAAGTCCCATGCAGCTCAAAGTCCAGGAACTCTGGACACTGTAGAGTCCTTTTAATAGGCCCAATGGGAGCTCCCTGTGATCCAACAACCTATAAACCAGCAGATGAGTTGTCTGCCTGCCCCGCTCCTTCCTTTAGAGCATTGCAGATGGAGTAGGAACAGTTTCACTCCAATGAAAGCCCCATTCAGGAAGTGGCAGAAAGGGAAACGCGCAGCAGTCACTTGTCCATAGCAATTATCAGGTCCCACTGGGCTCAAACAGCGTAATCTCCCTCAGAGCTCAGTTCCTTTCTCTCTGTCTCTCTCTCCCAAACAGCATACACCTTGAGGCCATTACAAACCATGAGGTTGAAGTGGGGAGACACCCCCATGATTCCCTTTCCCCCGGCAAGCATCTTACAGTCAGGGGAGAGCTTGGGTCAAACCAAGACCAAACTCTTCTAACTGGACAAACATAGGTCTAGAGAGTGTATTCCTAGGTGATTTGGGCCACTTCTGGCTCCACCTGAAATGGTTCAAGATGTATAATTAACATTCTTCAAGTTTCTCAAGAAAGGAAACTGGAGCACTTTTTCTGGAATTCACTGGTGAGACCCTGGAGAGAAAAGAGGTGCTTTGTGTGACGTGGCAGTGAGTAGCCTTAGTAGTTGTTGTTGGTGCAAATAGCAGAGTCTCACTCGAACTCCTTTATGAGAAAGGGGGCTCGTTGGAAGAATGCTGTGAACTAGAAATAAAGCTGGCAAGGATCCGAGAAAGAAGTAGAATTGTCTACACCCTCTTTTCTCCGTTATGGACGTGTAGCCTCCCCCACGTGTATCTCTCTTTTCTCTTCATTTGCTCCTCTCTTTGGTCTGGATTACTCTGCTTATTTATGGTTTCTACTTCTTCACAGCATAAGCTTACATGTCTCCAACACTGACCTAAGTTCCACTACCCAGAGGAGAGAATTCCATGGTCACGGCTCATGGTATCACAGACTACTGGGCTGGCTGCTCCTGGGCCAGGGCCCCACCTTGTCGAGCCAGCTGTGGCTAAGCCACAGAAGAGTCGACTGACACAAAAAAGGCTACCATAGAGGCTGCTGTCCAGTAGGGGCTGGCAGCTGGGCATGGCTATGTGGAAGAGAATACTTAGAAGGGATTTGGCCTGTCGCAATAGAGGCCAAATGTCTATCATGGAGATTTAAACTAATATTCTACAGAACAAAGGTCATGTATGATTATGTCTTAATTGACAACTAGATACATGTTTATTGTTTTCCAAATTAGCAACTCATTCCACCCTTGTGCTTGTTTCTAAGCATCCTTACTTTCTACAGTTTCCCATGCCATTGGCATTTTATGAGGATCTAGGCAGAGCCTGACCTTTCTGTCTTTCCAACAATGCTCTCCACAGACAAGGCCACACCAAGCCCTGTTGACCAAGAGCAAAGTAAACATCTTTCCACAATACATTCAGAGTTTTCTCCTAAACATAAGTTTATGCTCCTATCCACAATTCTGGAATTCAAAAAGCTCTGGAGAGACTTTTGGTTTCCAGTTCTGCATGTAAGGAGCTGAGAAATTACCACTCCATCCTGCCAAAAGTAAAAAGCTGAACAGGCTGGAAAATCAACAACTCTTCTTGGATTCATGAGACACACTTTGAAGAGACAGAGCAGACATCAGAACTAGACATGGCAGGGATGTTGGAGTTATCAGATCAGGAATTTAGGACAATAGGAATAATATGATAAAGACACTGATGAACAAAGAAAACACCATGTGAGAACAGAGGGGCCATGTAAACAGAGAGATGGAAATCCTAAGGGGGACAAAAAAGGAAATTCTAGAGATATGAAACACGGTAACAGAAATAGCAAATGCCTTAGATGGGCTTGTTAGTAAACTGAACATGGCTAAGGGAAGAATCTGAAGTTGGGGATAACTTGATAGAAACCTTCAGAACTGAAAAGTGAAGGAACAAGGACTTAACCCCCCCCCCCCAAAATACAGAATATTCAAGAACTGTGGGACAACTACAAAAGGCGTAACATATGCATAATGGGACTAGCAGAAGGATAAAGAAGAGAGAAAGGAACGGAAAAAAGATTTGACACAATAACAACTGAGAATTTCCCCATATTAATGTCAGACACCAAACCACAGATCCAGGAATTTCAGAGAACACCAAACAGTATAAATGTCAAAGAAATCTCACTCAGGCATGTCATTTTCAAACTACAGAAAATCAAAGTTAAAGAAAAAATCCTGAAAGAAGCCGGAGGAGAAAAAAACCATCTTACTTACAGAGAAACAAAGATAATAATTAAGTTTGACTTCTCAGAAATCATGCAAGAAAAAGAGAGCGGAGGCAGATATTGAAAGTGTTGAGAGAAAAAACCCACTAACCTAAAATTCTGTACCCTGTTAAGTTATCCTTCACAAGTGAAGGAGAAATAAAGACTTTCTCAGGCAAATAAAAATTGAGGGAATTTGTTGCCAGTAGAGCTGCCTTGCAAGAAATATTAAGAGAAGTTCTTTACAGAGAAAGAAGCTAGTATGTCAGAAACTTGGACCTACATACAGAAAGGGAGAGTATCAAAGAAGGAATAAGTAAAGGTAAAATAAAAACCTTTATTTTTCTCATTCTTAATTGATCTAACAGATAAGAGTTTGTTCAAAATAACAATAATGTATGCTTATGTATATTGATATATATGTATGTACATCTATATATGCTTGTGTATGTTTATATGTAAATGAAATGAATGACAGCAATGACACAAGGGATATAGGAGGGAGGAATTAGGATTATTTTGTTATTATAAGGTTCTCACATTACCCATGAAGTGGTATAGTGTTATTTGAAAGCAGACTTGGATTTATTGTGAATGTGTATTGCAAACTCTAGGGCAACCACTAAAAAAAGGAAAAAAGGAAGTATAGCTAATATGCTAAGAAAGGGGAGCAAATGGAATCATATAAAATGCTCAATTAACACCTTGAGAGAGATAAAAAGAGTGAAAGACAAAAAGTAAAAAAGGGCAACAAATAGAAAACAATGACAAATATGGTGAATATTAATCCACCTATATAAAAAGTCACTTTGAACGTCACCCAAATGCACCGACTAAAAGGTAGAAAATATCAGAGTGGACCAATGAACAAGACCCAGCAATATATTGTCTACAAGAAACCCATTTAAATATAAAGACATATGTAGATTAAAAGTAAATGAATGGAGAAAAATGTATTATGCTAACAAATAAAAAGGAAGCAGGAGTAGCTATGTTAATTTCAGACAGAACAGACTTCAAAGTGAAGAAAGTTAACAAGGACAAATGATGGCATTGCATAGTGGTAATAGGGTCAGTTCTCCAAGAAAAGGTAACAATCCTTAATGTGTATGTGTCTAACAACAGAGCATTAAATTATAAGGTGGAAGCTGATAGAATCACCAGGAGAAATAGACGAATCCACTATCACAGTTGGAAACTTTAACACCCACCTGTCAGAAATGAACAGATCTAGCAGGCAGAAAATCAGTAAGGACAACATACTCGAACTCAACAATACCAATACCGAGAAACACCCCCCAAATGAAATATTTAAGAATAAATCTAACAAAATAAGTGCAAGATCTATATAAAGAAAACTATAAAACTCTGATGAACAAAATTTAAAAAGTACTAAATAAATGGAGAGATAGTTCATGTTCACGGTCTTGATTGTTAATATTAGTGGCTTAATTATTGCACAGTGCCTCACCCTGCTGCAGGTCTTTATGTAGTATACTCTGTATGCACCATGTTAGCTTTCACATATCAGAAAAACACCTCAATTCCAAAACATAGCTGGCTCCAAGAGTTTCAAATAAGGGATCGTGGACCTGAACCATTAAAAGTAAGTAATCAACACATTACAGGCAAATAAACAACAAAAGATGGTGGGGTGGGAGGAGAGGCAGAATAAAGTTGAAATCTGAAAAACCATTATTAATATGGGAAATGATAGCTTCTGTAAGCTCTGCCATTATTTATGTTCGGGTTCCCTCAAGTGTTCCTCACCTAGTTGATGCTCAGCTTTCTCTTCTCCAAAATCAAGAGATCAAGACTGGATTATTTCTACAATCTCTTCCATGTCTGCAATTATATAATTCTGTGATCCTAGTTCCTTTTTTCAAAGCAGTTCTCATCCAGCAGCCATCAAGATGTGGCAGCTCCTTGTCAAGGCATTTTCAGTTTATCAGCTACTGTGTCTTTCCTTTCTATTTCACATTTTAAAGGTAAACTCAAAAGTATTCCTTTGACTATTTTATCCAGTTTTTTTTTTAAAAAAAGAACACTGAGCAGATTCTATTGGTTCTAAATGAGTTTTGCATTTCAACTCTTTTATAATTATTAAATAATCCATTTTACTTCTCTTTGCATACATGATGATTTCCATTCATCTGACTAAGACATAAAGAAAGAACATTAGGTCATTTGTACAAGAGAGTTTGAGCCAGGATTCAGAATTGCTCATTCTTGACGGCTATGTTGAGATCACTTCCTTAGTTCTATTTTGAAGATAAAGTTCCTTTGTTACCTTGGACCATGGTTTGAATTAGGTTAACTTCCCTCCTTTTTCTGATTTATATGATGAGATGATTGCTTAAAGATGGCAATTCTCCTAGAGTCCGATCTTGACAAATGGTACCGCTCTGTCACCTAAGGCAGAACCTTGGGAGCCATCCAAGACCCTTTCCTCTCCCTTACCACCCACATGTTCAATTAATCACCAAGGCCTGCTGATTTTTTAAAAAATGTTATAATATGTTTCTGGCCCACAGAAATTCAGACAGCATAATATAAACAACATCCATGTACCAACCCTCGGGTTTGTAAAATTGTAACATTTTGTCATGTATACACACTTCAGTTTTATTTGTCTGTTTGTTTGTTTTTAATAAACAGAACATTATAGACACATTGAAGACCCCAATCCCGATTTTAGTATTTATAATTTCCATGGTGTTCATACTATTATTATAGAGTATCGTGCCACATATATTAATATTTATAGTGTAAATATCCATCTGCAATCAACATTGTTCTTGAGTTCTATCCAAGACTAGATATTTAAGTCTAGTTCATTCTTTTGCACAGCTATGTAGTGCACTGTTATACAAATATTGGTGTCACTTATTGATACTCTTGTTAATTAACATTTGAATTGTTTCCAATTTTTTGCTGTTACAAACACTGCTGCTATAAATATCCATGTACCTGTCTCCTTGTACAAGCAAATATATGAGAGCTCCTCTAGGGCAAAGGGACTGTGTACACTGGAGTCTATAAATGGTTACAGGTGTGCCAAGGTTTTTATCTCCCCTACTGGTGGGGTGGGAGGGTGGGACCTGGGACACCAGGAACAACTGGGGTCTGGGCTTGGGCAGCTTTTTCCATTTAGCCAGTGAGCAATGTCTACCATTTAAATGATATCTACTGTGGTGTTAGACACCACATGTAAAGGAGCTTGCTTTACGTAAATTAACTCATTCAACGTTTTCAATAACCCTGTGGGAAAGCTACTGTTATTACCCCTATTTTACACACAAGAAAGCAGTTAAGTAATTTGAACAGGGTAAACCGTTAGTGAGTGTCAGAAGCAGTGATTAATTTCTCCATGCTATTGAGTAGATTGTAGTATGTCTCTCAATGATACCAGCAGTGTGCTCCTTTATACTATTGCCAAATTAAAAAAACATTTTGTTGAGGCACAACTTATAATAAAATGCACAAATCTTAAAAAAAAAAAAAAAACCAAAAAAACTGTAGTGCTTCTCTATGTAAGTACCCAGGAGTGGAATTGCTAGTTCAAGAGTGTATCTTCAGCGTTACTGGATAATGCCACATTG
The DNA here is from genome assembly GCF_000696425.1 of Galeopterus variegatus. NCBI lineage: Eukaryota > Metazoa > Chordata > Mammalia > Dermoptera > Cynocephalidae > Galeopterus > Galeopterus variegatus. Next base: position 386,594 of record NW_007726811.1, read on the forward strand.
CTCTTCAAAAGGTCTGCACTAATTCACACTCCCACGAGCATGTGTAAGGGTCTTGTGCAAATCTGATGGACAAGAAAATGGTATATCTTTGTTATTTGCATTTGATTTTCCTAGATTTTCTGTGAGATCAAACATCTTTTTATAAGTTTTTTGGCTGCTCATGTTTTCTTACTCTGCTACTTGACTGTTCATATCCTCTGCCCTTTTTCTTATTATTTTCCTTCTGATTCTGAGAGTTCACTATGTATTCTGGATACTAATCCTGTGTGTTATTTTTTTTTTTGCAATATCTACTCCCAGTTGTCGAGAAAAACTGATATACGAAACTATCCTTCAAAGAATATATTACGTTACAGACAATTTATTTTATTTTTACGTTTTCTTTTTCTTTGATAAGAAGGAATGCATATAAGCCATTTTCTATGTCTGAGAAAATCTACACAGTCTTTTTATTTATACTGGCCGAGTAAATTGGAAGGAAGTCACTGTCAGACATCAGACAAAGTTAGTGATTCATCTTCCCAAGGTGGTGCTTCGATGGGGAGGGGGTGGGGCTTACATTCTTCCTCCTGGAGTGGAGACCATCTGCATATATTATTTGGAATTCTTTTGTAAGGAAGATTTGCCACTTTCCCTCTATGTATTTTTCGATGGGGAGGGGGTGGGGCTTACATTCTTCCTCCTGGAGTGGAGACTATCTGCATATATTATTTGGAATTCTTTTGTAAGGAAGATTTGCCACTTTCCCTCTATGTATTTATGTATTGAATTACTTATTTATACCAGTATGGACTTGTATATTTATTTTGCACTTTGGGTTAGATTCTAATATTGCATTATTTGTTTTGCAGTTCAAATTGTTCCGGCTTGGTCATTGAGAGCTCTTTCAGGTTGGCTTCTGTGTCCCATTGGCACACCCCATCCTTTTGTTTTTTGGACACTTCCTTACTTTCTGGCTCTCCCAATAATTTTAGCGTCCATCTGTGGGTGCTGCCTGCCACAGTTATTTCTGTAGTCTTCTAGTGGTGATACTTGTATTCCCCCCTCTCAATTTAATCAAGATAAATTAAAGATATTTGAAAAGTATTTTTTTATACACTGGCTTTGATTCTTTTTTCTAATTTCAAAAATCAAATGTATTCCCTACAAATATAAGGCTATAAAAGCGACCAGAGTTTGAGTTTCGGTTGCAGCACTCCAGGCTAGTTGTTGTGAGGGCTCTCTGAACCTTGATTTCCTCTATGTCAGAGGGATGTAAATACCCACCTGAAAAGGCAAACTGTAAAACTGTTCTATACTCATGACACTTCTGACACCTAACGTGTGGGGTCTCTCCCCACCAACCCTCACACACAGGTGAAGCAATTCTCCAGTTCTCTGTGGACACCAATTGAGTACCCTACAATTTAATTCAATTTGACATTAACTACACAGAGTTGGCACAGACCCCACAGGTAAGGGCTCAGTCCCACAAGACTGTCCCCCACTTCAGACACCAATCAAAAGTCCCAGGTTACCTCTTGTACTTATGACGGACTGGCTATAAATTAGGGGTTCACATGACCCCCTCCTCAGGTTTTATAATTTGATAGAATGGTTCATAGAACTCAGGGAAACACTGCACTTACTATTACCGGTTTCTTATAGAAGACACAGTTCAGGATCAGCCAATTGGAAGAGATGCACAGGGCAAGATATGAGGGAAGGGGTACATGCCCACACTCCCAGCTCCTCCACCTGTTCACCAACCTGGAAACTCCCTGAGCTCCACTGTTCAGGGTTTTTATGGAGGTTCCATTGCACAGACATGATTGATTAAATCATTGACCATTGGTGGTTACCTCGCTCTCCAGCCCCTCTCCCCTCTCTGGGGTGGGGTGAGGAGGGTTGGGGCTGAATCACATGGTTGGTTCCTCTGGCAACCAGCCCCATCATCTAAGAGTCACCTCATTAGCATAAACTCAGGTATGGTCAAAAGGGGATTATGATGAATAACTAAAGCAGCTCAGCTCATTCCTATCACTCAGGAAGTTCCAAGGGTTTTAGGGGCTCTGTGCCAGAAAGTGCGGGCCAAGGCCAAATCTGTATTTCCTATTAAACCACAATATCACACTACCTTACAAAGGTATCGGAAGATCCAAATGAATTGTTGCATGTGAAGTTCTTAGTGTTAAAGAGGGTGGACCTCATTATTGCACCTGCTTCCACCACACGGTTATTGCCCTCGTACTTTCTCCAGAGCCTGCTTTCTAAAATGCAAATCTGATGACATGATCTTGTTCAAGTATGTCCACTGCTGCCTGTTATTGTCTGCAGTGGGTCCCAAGCCTGGCTTTTGATCAAAATCATATGAGGAACCTTGAAAGATGTATATATATTAACCAGTTTTATTCCAGACCTATTGGATCAAATTTTGGGGGATGGGGCTCAGCCCTTATCAGTACTTGAGAGAGGTGAGACCAGGGGTTCACCACATTAGGTGTGAGCCTGGGGATCCCTCTTAAGAGTCTTCACCCAGTGACAGCTGACAGCAACAGAGAATCTCCATTCCCCACCACAAAAAGAGCCAATATAGTGCCAGTATCTAGGTTGCTAGAGCTCATTGGGGAAGGTAGCAGCTGACAATGGGGCCACATCTCTCAGATCCACTGCTGCCATTTCTAGTTTCTGGCCAGGCATGGACTGGCAGGGAGGAAAGGGCTCTGCTGCTGGATGCCGCCACCTTCTGGTGCCTCCACCTGGTCCCACTCTGAATGGTGCTCCAAGGTCTTAGTTACCGGGAGGAGCATTCCCAGGCTGTGGCTCTCTAGAGTCCAGCCCCCAAGTGGAGTGACAAGAGAAGTAGAATTATTAGGTAGCTCTGTGGACCTAGCCTCTGTGCTGGAGGACTGGCTTCCAGCCAAGCACAAGTCTCACACTGTTGAAGGGTGTCTCCATTGAGGGGCTGGCCCCATGGGACCCAGTGTTAATAGACTGGGTTTTTATGGAATATCTTTTCCTCCTCCCTTCCGTAAATCACACTTACTCGAAAGAACTCTTGGATTGGTTTCTCTTTTTTTTAGAGTACATTTTCCAAGAGAATTAACATTGTGTGTGTGTGTGTGTCTTGGATTGGTTTCTCTTTTTTTTAGAGTACATTTTCCAAGAGAATTAACATTGTGTGTGTGTGTGTGTGTGTGAGAGAGAGAGAGAGAGAGAGAGAGAGAGAGAGAGAGAACTCTTGGATTGGTTTCTCTTTTTTTTAGAGTACATTTTCCAAGAGAATTAACATTGTGTGTGTGTGTGTGTGTGTGTGTGTGTGAGAGAGAGAGAGAGAGAGAGAGAGAGAAGGGTCTTAAAGACCAGAGGACATTTTCATCAGACCCTCAAATTTGAATAACAATTTGCTGGACATAAAATTCTAGCAAGAATTATTTTCATTCAATACTTTAAAATATTACTCCTTTATATTTTTGAAGCCACTGTTACTGCAGAAAGGTCTAAGGTGAGTTTAGCTCTTGTTCTTATGTATATGATCTGCTTATATCTCTGGAAGTTTTAAAATTTGTCTTTGTGACTTGATATTCTCCACTACCGAGGGGAGACTTGCATTAGTCCTCCATTGGTTCTCCATCTGTCATGCTTCCCAACTGAGCACAGTAAAACAAGGAGGCACCACTAATGATCACCCAACTCCTCACCAAACTCTAGGTGACTCAACATCCTGATGTTTCTGGAACTAAGGTGTTTCCTGTAACATGGGATTTTCAGTGCTATCACCAGGAAAGTTTTAGGCAAACCAGTACAGGTCAGTCACCCTACAGTACTACTTTCCTCTACTGGGTACCAGAGACCCTGATTCCCTTAATAGATTCATTTATTCAACAAATACTTATGGAACCCTAATACATCCCAGGATCTTGGAATATGTCAGTGAACAAAACAGACAAATGATCTCTGCTGTCACTGAGCTAATACAACAGTCAGAGGTAAGGGATGACAGACTATAAACAATAAACATAACAAATAAGTAAACTATATAGTGTATTGAAAGGTGATAAAATCTATTAAACAGAAAGAACATAAAAAGCATTATAAGATTTTCAGAGTTAGCCATTGCAATTTTAGATAGGATGTACAGATGAATAAGTAAACTATATAGTGTATTAAAAGGTGATAAAATCTATTAAACAGAAAGATCATAAAAAGCATTATAAGATTTTCAGAGTTAGCCATTGCAATTTTAGATAGGATGTACAGATTAGGCTTCATTGAGAAAATGGCATGTAAACAAAGACTTGATGGAGAAGAGGGAGTCATGTGGATGTCAGGGGAAGAATGTCCCTAGGTAGAGGGAATAGCCAGTGCAAGGCCCTGAGGCAGAGAATGTCTGCTATGACCTACTATCAACAAGGAGGTTAGCATGGCTGGGACACCTGGGCGATTGAGACGAATAGAGAAGGAAGTCAGAGGTAACGGGGGGCAAGATAGTGTAGGACTAACTGGCCACAGCACGCACTCTGGTTTCTTGTCTGAGCAGAATGGGTAGTTACTGGAAGGTTTTGAGCAGAGGGTGACATGTGGTGCATTGCATGGTGTTATGGTATTTCCGGTTCCCCCTTTCCCCCACCAAAAGGTGTGTCCATATCCTAATTCCTGGAACCTGTGAATGTGACCTTATTTGGAAAAAAGGTCTTTGCAGATGTAACTAACTTAACGATTCTGAAATAAAGAGATCATCCTGAATTATCTGGGCAGGCCCTAAATCCAATGACAAGTGTCCTCTATAAGAGAAAGGCAGAGAAGGAGATCTGAGACAGACAGAAGAGGAGAAGACAGACACAGAGAAGGAGATGTAAAGATGGATGCAGAGATTGGAGTGATGTGGCTACAAGCCAAGGAATGCCAAGAATTGCTGGAAGTCACCACACACTAAGAGCAAGGCATGGGATGGATCCCCCCTTAGAACCTCCAGAAGGAACCAAACCTGCCGACCCTTTAATTTTGAACTTCTAACCTGCAGGACTGTGAGAGGATCGATTTATGTTGTTTTAAACCAGTTCGTTTGTGGTAATTTGTTATGGCAGCCATAGGAAACTAATGCAGGAGGCCAGATAGTGCCGGGCCTGATCAACCAAAACAATGACTCAGGTTTCTGTTCTGAGTGGAACGGGGAGCTATTGGAAGGTTTTGAGCAGAGGCGTGACACAAATCTTATTTTTGTTTTAAGTAGATAATCAATTAACTTAGCCAGCACATAATCCCTCTCCCTCACACATTTTTTTTTGGGGGGTGGGAGGGGTGCTTAGATAAATGATTGGTTAGATGTTGCCAGTGGCAGTCTCAACTTTCAGTTCAATGGACCCGTCATTTTATTCTTTCATAGATATCAAACCTCTAAACCAGTAGTATCGATTAGAACTGGGTTTGGCTGCATTTAATAGAAAACCTAATAGTATTTTATTTTATTATTATTATTTTTGACCAGTAAGGGGATCGCAACCCTTGGCACGGTGTGGTCCGCACCATGCTCAGCCAGTGAGCGCACCAGCCATCCTTATATGGGATCCGAACCCGTGGCCTTGGTGCTCCCAGCACCACACTCTCCCAAGTGAGCCATGGGGCCGGCCCTAAAAAACCTAATAGTATTTTATATGAGAGGGGTTTATTTCTCTCTCGAGAAATCTTGAGGTGGGCAGTCCCCGGCTGGTCAAGTGGTTCCATAGTCATCAGGGAATGAGAGTTCTTCTATTTTTCCTATCCAACATCTTTAATATGTAATTTTTATCCTCAGGGTCACCTTATGGTCCAAGATGATGGCTGAAGCTCCAGTCATCATTTGCAAATTTCAGTAAAGGAGGAGAGAGAAGAGCATTACCTTGGGCTGAATGTTCCCCTGAAACTTAACCTCCCCTATAACTGCTGAGGGTGGGAAATCCCATTATGGTAATTGAAAGGTGAGGACTTGAAGAGGTGATTAGATCGTAGGACCATGCCGTAGTGAATAGATTAATAATGGTGGTCATGGGCATGGTTCTGAGGGCTTTAAAAGGAGGATGAATAACTGCTGAGGGTGGGAAATCCCATTATGGTAATTGAAAGGTGAGGACTTGAAGAGGTGATTAGATCGTAGGACCATGCCATAGTGAATAGATTAATAATGGTGGTCATGGGCATGGTTCTGAGGGCTTTAAAAGGAGGATGAATGAGGAGTTGATCTTTCTCTCACTCTGCTCACCATTTCTGCAATGTGATGCCCTGTGGTCACTGTTGCCAACACCAAGACACTCACCAGATGTGTTCCCTGGATTTTGAACCTCCTAGCCTCAGAAACTGTAAGCAATAAGTTTTGCTTTCTTTATAAAGCACCTAGATCTGTATATTTTGTTATAAGCAAAAGAAATGGGACTAATACAGAAAATTGGTACCAGCAAGGTTGGGGTGTTGCTTATAACAAATAATTGAAAATGTGGAAGTAGCTTTGGAACTGGGTATTGAGGAGAGGCTGGAGGAATTTGGAGGAACAGGCTGGAGAAAGCCTAGATGCTGGTGAAAGTTGAGAAGCCAAGAAAACCAAGGAAAGTTTAGAATGTTTTAGAGACTTGTTAGATGGTAGTGACCAGAATGCTTATAGAAATATGGACTGTAAAGACCATTCTAAGGAGATCTCAGATAGAAATAAGGAGTTTATTGGAAACTGAAGCAAAGATCACCTTTGCTATGAACTGGCAAGGAACTTGGCTTATTCTGCCCATGCATGCCCTAGGACTTTGTGGAAGTCAGAACTTAGGAGTTGTGAACCAGAGTATTTGGTGGAAGAAATTTCTAAGCAACAAAGCAGTCAGGAAGCTACATGGCTACTCGCAACAGCCTATAATGAGTTATGGTGGCAAAGGCATGATGTAAAGCCAGAATTTAAAAGGAAAGCAGAGCATAAAAATTTGGAAAATGTGCAACCTGGCCATGTAGTAGAGAAGCAGAGAGTATCTTCAGAAGAGAAATACAATTATGCCAAGAAGATTAGTACAAAAGAAAGGGATTATTAAGAGAAAGGGAAAAGACCCTGAAGGCAGTGCAGAAGCCGCTGGGCCCAACTCTTCTTTTTCAGGCCCAAAGGCCTAGGGAGACGGAATGATCTTGGGGAACAGGCCTGAGATGCCCTACATGGGCTCGCTGCCTAGAGCCACCATGGGAAGCTGCTTCCAGCACCAGCACTCTGGCTACTTTGGCTGCTCTGGCTGTGGCTAAATTGGCCCCAGGTATGGCTGGACCCACAGCTTTGGAAAATACAAGCTGGAAGTGTTGGCAGTGTCACATGGTGTTTGGTCTGCAGGCTCACAGAATGCCAGAACTCTGAATGCTTGGGAACCTCCACTCTGATTTCAAAGGATGTGTGGAAAAGCCTGGGGGCCCAGAAAGGGATCTGTCATAGAGGCAGATTCATTGCACAGTCTTCACTAGAGCAATCCCAAGTGGAAATGTGGGGTTGGAGTTGCAGCAGAGAAACCCCATCAGTGCCATGCCTTGTGGAGCCATGAGCACGACTGCCATGGAGACCCTAGACTTGTGGAGCTACAAGAATGGAACACCAGCCTGGGAGAGCTGACATGTCCTGATACTAGGAAAGCCACAGGAGTGGAGCTGCCTGAGGACTTGGGGACCCAACCCCCACACCAGTGTGCAGGGGGCATCAAACATGGAGTCAAGGTACATGATTCACCAACTTTGAGATATAATACTTGCCCTGCTGGGTTTTGGACTTGTTTGGAGCCTGTCATCCCTTTCTTTTGGTTCCCTTTGTGAATGAGAATATGTACCCTATGTTTGTCCTACCATTGTGTCTTGGAAGTAGATACCATCTTTTTGATTTCACAGATGGGACTTTGAACTGTGAACCCAGTATCAGCCACAAGACCTGGATTCAACCTCATCAACTGCATTCTCAGAGGCAATCTTATCAGATAGAGACCTAACAGGAAAAGAGTTTAACTTTCCAAAACTAGTCTGTAAAGGCTGTAAGAGGGATTTGCTTCTCAGAGGGACAGATAACATTGCATGGCTACCTGTATAACAAAGAATCAGGCAAACATGACACCACCAAAGGAAATTAATAAAGCTTTAATAACCATCCCCAAAGAAATGGAGATATATGAATTGCCTAAAAAAAATTCAAAATAATTATCTTAAAGAAGCTCAGTGAGATGCAATAAAACACAGATCGATAACTAAGTGAAATTAGGAAAACAATGCATGAACAAAATGAGAAGTTTAATAAAGAAATGGAAACCATAAAAAAACCCAAACAAATTCTGGAGTTGAATAATACAATGACAGAATTTAAACACTCAATAAGGAGTTTCAACAGCAACTCAATCATGAAAAAGAAAAAAAATTAGTGAATGCTCAGACAGGTAATTGAAATTAGAGGAAAAACAGCAACAAAAGATTGACAAGGACAGAAGAAAGCATAAGGGACCTGCAGAACACCATCAAACCTACAAGTATATAAATTATAGGGATATCAGAAGAAGAAGAGTGAGAGAAAGGGAGAAGAAAGTTTATTTTAAAAATACAGTCTAATATTAGCTATTTTCTGTAGATACTCTTAATCAAGTTAGGGAAATTCCTTTTTATTCCTAATTTTCTGAGAGTATTTTCTTTTTTTAATGATGAGTGGCTCTTTAATTTTATTAAATGTTGAGGTGATTATATTTTTTCTCTTTTATTCTGTTAGTGTGATGTTATAATGATTGGGTTTTGAAAAATAAAGCAAAATTGGTTTATAAATTCTACTTGGTCAGAATGTATTATCTTTTTTTATATTTTGGATTCAGTTTCATAATATTGTATAATGATTTTTACATCTAATTACATGAGGGATATCGATCTTTTATTTTCTTTTCTCCTAATGCTATCAGAATTTGCTATCAGAGTTTTTTGCTGTTCATATAAAATGAGTTAGAAAATGTTTTGTCCTCCTTTATATTCTGAGTTTGTGTATAGTTGGCACTTTTTAAAAAAAATTAAATATTTGCTGTGATCCTTCATTAAAACCATCTTGACCTAGAGGCTATTTTTGTTTGTTTGTTTGGGGGGTTTTGTGTGTGTGTGTGAAAATATTTTTGGTAATTTGTTCAAGTTCTTAATAAATATAGAGGTATTAAGATTCTAAATTTCTTCTTGTCAGTTTGGTAAGTTGTGCTTTTTATGAAATTTTTCATTATATCTAAGTTATCAAGTTTATTGGTGTAAAGTTATTCACAATATTTCTTTACTGTCTTTTGATGTATGTCGAATCTATAAATGCTATCTCCTCTTTCTTTCCTAATATTGATAATTTATGTTTTCATGTTGATCAGTCTTCTTAGGGATGGATTAATTTTATTAATCTTTTCAAAGATCTAACTTTTGACTTTATTTTTTCTGTTATTTGTTACTTCTGTTTTGTTGACTTTACCTTCTTTTATCTCTGGTCCAGCATGGGGATACTGCCAGTTGCTGAATATGCCTATTCCACTATGCATTCCAGACTAAGGAATAACCACAGGATGGGTTTGGGGACACATTGAACCCACTGTGTGATGGTCTTGGACTAAAACCCCATTAATCACCTGACTTCCCTAAGCCCCTACTCTGACTAGTGGACCATGGTGATATTTTGCATCTCTGGTAATTAGTGTCAGTTAAGAGCCAGTATCCAGCAATTCCTAAAAATTCTGATTATTCTTTTTCCCTAATACATGGTTATCCTGGTAAGTTGTTTTTGGGAAAGACTTGGAGAAAGATTAACAGTATAAATTTTGGCAGTATGACAAGATCCTTACTCAAGGGAACACAGTCATTTATTCAAGAGTTCTGGGTGTGTACACTGACTCAAGTCTTAAAATTGATAGAGAGGCCATGAGTCTCTGCTTGGTGATTCAAATTAGATTTTTGTTCCCTATTCCTAGAACTCTTTCACTTATACAAAAAAAGTAAGAATTAGAAGAAATCCAACCTATTTCTTTTTTTAGGGATACCATTATCAAATAGCCAATGCTATAGGTCTCTCAGAGCCAGCCAGTTCTTATTACCGACCTACAGAGAAGAGCTATCATAGAGCTCTTCAAGAAAACTAGGGCTTCTCTTATAAATTTGTTTTTCATCGTCATGGTGAAACTTGTGTCCTCTGGACCCTCCCAGAGTGGGTGAGCAGGTCTTACATGACAATTTCACTCTGGCATGTAAATTTCCCTAAGCCTTTAGATACCTTTCTCGACACAAATTTGTTTTTCATCGTCATGGTGAAACTTGTGTCCTCTGGACCCTCCCAGAGTGGGTGAGCAGGTATTACATGACAATTTCACTCTGGCATGTAAATTTCCCTAAGCCTTTAGATACCTTTCTCGACAATATATCAAGGGAGTTCTGCCACTGCGTTAGCATTTAGTGTAGGCCATCTTTGGTTCCACGTGTCAGTCAACCAACTAAACAAACAGTTAGAGGTACAAACCCCTCAAGGTACAATACTACATCCAAAATCTCTGCTTAGGGGTCCCATATCAATAAATTCAGCCTAACCCAATGTTATATTCCTTCCATCTTCACATAACCTTATCCATTCCACATGTATTCCTAATTGTTGTCTGCATAAATTGGAAACATTGTGCAGTTCTTTCAGTGTGTAGCACACCTCCTTGTAGGTTACACTTTGTACTTCACTCTTTGGAAATTGCTGGAACTTAAGTGTAGTTATAGGTCTAGAGGAGTGATGGGAATAGGTCCTGAGGAGCTTCAGCAGTGCTTTGCAAGACAATTATCTCAGGGGAGGATGTTACAGATTTTTCAAGCAAAGCAGAGTTAATCTCCTCATGCAGGAGTAGAGGGCTGCTTCTAGTGGCAAAGAAGACTCAGCAGAATTTAAGGTTCTGAATCCCCTAACTTCATGGGGATGTTGCCATATATCCTCATTTTAATTTTCAGGAATCCATTCCTTCCCAATAAATGTCTTCACTTTAAAAGAAAACTCCATGTGATATTAACAATGCAATTTGCATTGTAATTCTGCCACTCAAGGGTGAGACTTTGGATTTGGTTTTCAGAAATCTCAGCCCGGTGGTCACAGGAAATAAGGGTTATCTTTATTTTCTTCTTTCTACTTACTTTAGGTTCAAGTTGTTCTTCTTTTTCAGGTTTCTTGACTTGGAAACTTCTATAATTGAGTTTTATAAATTTCTTCTTTATGAATATGAAAGGCATAAATTTCCTTCTTAACACTGTTTTAGCTGCATAGAACAAATTATGATTTTATATTATTTTTATTATCATTCAGTCAAAATATTTTCCAATTTTTTCTTATGTTTTTTTTCTTTGGCCAATGGATTATTTAGAAGTGTGTGGTTTAATTTCAAATGTGTGGTATTTTTATAGATATTATATTGTTATTAATTTCTAATTTTGTTTCATTGCTGTCAGAGAACAAACTTGTAAGATTTCAACCTTTTGAAATTACTGAGACTTTTAAAAGAGTGTGGTGTACCTACCATGTTCTATATACTATATTACATTAACAATAGTCTAAGTACACTTGGAAATAAAATGTATTCTGTTGTTGGGTGTAGTGGTCGAGTTGGTCATAGTCTTGTTTAAATTTTCTATAACATTACTAATTATTTTTGTCAAGTTCTATCAATAGTTGAAATAGAGTTGTTAAAATGTGTAACTATACTTGTGGGTTTGTCTATTTCATCTTTAGTTCTGTTGGATTGCTTTTCATGTATTTTGGAAGCTAAGCTCTGTTATTAGGGGCATACATATTTATTAATTTTATTCACTTATGAGGAAATGATCATTTTATGATTGTGAAATGTACGTTTTTGTTTCTGATAATACTTGCTGTTTTGAAGTCTACATTATTTTCTATTAATATAACCATACCAATTTTCTTATGTTTATTGTTTGCATGGGATATCTTTTACCACCCTTTTGCTCTTAATCCATTGTGTCTTTATGTTTAAGGTGCATCTTTTTTAGAGAACTTATAGTTAAGTCTTGTGTTTTTTTTTTTTTTTTTTTGGTCCATTGTGACCATCTCAGATTTTTATTTGGAGTATTTAGTCTACACCAGATAATACTTACTAACATGGTTTGGTGTAAACCATCTTGGTATTTATTATTTACCAGTCCTATCTGTTTTTATCCCTTTGTTGCTTTTTTCCTACCTTCTTTTGGGTTGAGTATTTTTAGTATTTAATTTTATTTTCTACATTGGCTTTCTGTTTGCTTTTATTATAATAAAAACACATAATATAAAATTTACCATCTTAACCATTTTTAAGTATATCATTCAATTATGTTAAGTATATTCACATTGTTGTGAAACAGATATCTAGAAATTTTTCATCTTGCAAGTCTAAAAATCTATACCCATTAAAGAACAATTCTCTTTCCTCTCTCCCCCCAGCCCCTGGTAACCACCATTCCACTTTCTGTTTCTATAAATTTAATTACTTTAGATACCTCATATGAGTGGAATCATACAGTATTTGGATTTTTGTGATTGGCTTATTTCACTTAACATAATGTCTTCAAGGTTCATCCATGTTGTAGCATGTGACAAGATATCCTTCCTTTTAAAGGCTGAATAATATTCCATTGTATATATATATATCATGTTTTCTTCATCCATTCATTTGTTGATAGACATTTAGGTTGTTTATATATCGTGGCATTGTGAATAATGCTGCAATGAACATGGGAGTGCAGATATCTCTTTGAGATCCTGATTGTATATATCATGTTTTCTTCACCCATTCATTTGTTGATAGACATTTAGGTTGTTTATATATCATGGCATTGTGAATAATGCTGCAATGAACATGGGAGTGCAGATATCTCTTTGAGATCCTGATTCCAATTCTTTCGTATATATACCCAAGAGTGGGATTATTGTATCATATAGTAATAAAATGTGTTTATTTGTTTATTATTAATTTTCTGTGGAACTTCCATACTGTTTTCCATCGTGGTTACACCATTTTACATTTCCACCAACACTATAGGAGGGTTTCAATTTCTCCACATACTCACCAACACTTGTAATCTTTTGGGTTTTTTGATAACAGCCATCCTAACAGATGCAAGGTGATATCTCATTACAGTTTTAATTTCCCTAATGATAGCTGAACATCTTCTAATGTACCCATTGACCATTTGTATGTCTTCTTTGCCCGTTTTTAATTGATTTATTTTTTGCTATTGAATTGTAGGGGTTCCTTATGTATTTTGAAAATTAATCCCTGATCAGACATGATTTGCAAATATTTTTTCCCATTCTGTAGGTTGTCTCTTCATTCCATTGATTGCTTCTTTTACTGTGCAGAAGAGTTTTACTTTGATATCCCACATCTATTTTTGCATTTGTTGCCTGTGCTTTTGGTATCATATCCATAAAATCATGGCCAAGATCAGTGCCATGAATCTTTTCCCTTATGTTTACTTCTAGGAGTTTTATAGTCTTAGGTTTTACCTCTAAGTCTTTAATCTATTTTGAGTTGATTTTTGTGAATAAAGATAGGGGTCCATTCAAAAGGGTAATAAGTTACTATTTTGAATGTGGATTACCAGTTTTCCCAACACCACTTGTGAAAGAGACTATTCTTTCCCCATTGTGTATTTTTGGTGCCTTTGTTGAAAATCAATTGACTGCATATGTGTGTGTTTATTTCTAGGCTCCCTGTTCTGTTCTGTTGGTCTTTATGTCCATCTTTATGCCAGTACTATACTGTTTTAGTTAGTGAAGCTTTGTAATATATTTTGAAATCAGAAAGTGTGATGTTTCCAACTTTATTCTTCTTTCTTAAGGTTGCTTTGCTATTCTGGGTCTTGTGTGGTTCCTCATCAATTTTAGGATTTTTTTCTTTCTCTAAGAAATGCCATTGGGATTTTGATGGGGATAACTTTGAATCTATAAGTTGTTTTGGGTATTATGGCAATCTTAACAATATTCATTCTTCCATTCTGTGAACACAGAATATCTTTTCATTTATTTGTGTCTTTTTCAGTTTCTTTCATGAGCGTATTGTAGTTTTCAGTGTACAAGTCTTTCACCTCCCTGTTTAGGTTTATTCCTAAGTATTTTATTATTTTTGATGCTATTGGAAATGGAATTGTTTTCTCAATTTCCTTTTCAGATGGTTTATTGTTAGTATATAGAAATACAATTAATTATAGCATGTTGATTTGGCATCCTACAAATTTACTGAATTAGTTTATTATTTGTAACAGGTTTTTGGTGGAGTCTTTATAGTTTTCTATATATTCTAAGACTATATCATCTGCAAACAGAAATGATTTTACTTCTTCTTTTCCCATTTGGATACCTTTTATTTCTTTTTATTTCTGGCTAAGAGTTCCAGTACTATGTTAACAAATGTGTTGAGAGTGAGCATTCTTGTCTTATTCTTGATCTTGGAGAAAAAGCTTTCAGTTGTTCCTCATTGAGTATGATGTTAGATATGAGCTTGTCACATATAGCCTTTATCATGTTGAGGTACTTTCCTTCTATATCTAACTTATTGAGAATTTTTGTGATGAAACAGTGATTTATTTTGTCAATTGCTTTTTCTGCATTGAGAAGATCATGTGATACATTTTGTTAATGTGGTGCATTTCATTTATAGATTTGTGTATGTTTAACTATCCTTGCATTCCTGGGATATATCATGCCTAATCATGGTGTGAATGATCCTTTTAATGTGCTGTTAAGTTCAGTTTTCTACTATTTTGTTGAGGATTTGTGCACATGTATTCATCAGGGATATTGAATTGTCATTTTTTTTCTTGTAGTGTCTTTGTCTGGCTTTGATATCAAGATAATGTTAGCATCATAAGATGATTCTGGAAATGTTCCCTTCTCTTTAGTTTTTGAAAGAGTTTGAGAAGGATTGTCATTAATTCTTTAAATACTTGGTAGAATTTGCCAGTGAAGACATCTTCCCTGCACTTTTATTTATTGGGAGATTTTTGATTATTGTTTCAATCTCCTTAGATGCTTGGCCTTTATTATGCTGTGGTAGTTTTCTTCTTCTCTATTGGCTTCTTAGTTGTGTCCTTTTTTTTTAATGGTTTTTACGGGGATTACAATATATGTTCTTATTAAAGTCTACTTGAAATTAATATTTAATCACATTACATTTTACTCTTTACACCTGACTCTTGCCATTTCATGAATTAAAAAAATAACAACAACTTTATAGCAGTTTAATTTCATTTAAACATTTTAGGTTATTGTTTTTATATCTCAATTCTTCTTAAGTTATAAATCCCATCACAGTGTTATTGTTTTTACTTTAAACAGTTTTTTAAAGGAAATTAAGAAAAGGAAAACATTTAGTCTTTTATATTTAGTCACATATTTACCATTTATGATCATTTATTCCCTTCCAGTGGATCTTAATTTTCATCTTGTGTTATTTCCTTGCAACCTAAAGGGTATTCTTTATTATTTCTTGTAGTATATGTCTGTTGGTGACTAATTCTGTCACCTTTTGCTTATCTGAAAATATCCTTGTTTCATCTTAATTTTAAAAGAATATTTTGCTGTATATAAAAAATATTCTGTATTATTTCAATCTTTTAAAATTTATGAAGGTCCTAATTCCAGGGCCTAACTGGGGCAGACGCGACACCATGGTCACACTGTCTGATGTGTAAGGAAGAGTTGACATGGGCCAGCAAGAGCCAACACAGGCTGACAAAATTGGGATACATTAATAGTACCAATAAGGGCAGATATTGGCCAACATGGGCTGACTTGGGTCTGGAAAGCACCTTAAAGCTTTTGTCATTTTTCAGAGGAAAAAACTTAAAGCATGGAAAGGCAATTTTCTCAGAATCCCACAATTGCACAATGCCAGAATCTTGACTCTGGAATCATGTATTCTTTCGCCAAGACTCTTTCCACCTCAACTGGCCTCTCCATGAAGGTGAGGCACCAGAATGCTGACTTATCTGGAGAGCACATTCTTGTGAGCTCATGCATGTGCCTGGAAAGACCTGAAACAACTCTCAGGACAATTTCTAGAGGAAATTTTTCATTTTTTTGCATTATTTGAGTGAAACCCTTGTGGGTAATAATGTTACAGCTTTGCCAACCCTTGAAAACCGAACAGCAATAAACACTCATAAATATTAGGTGCTGATAACCACCTCCAAGTAAGGACATCCACGTAACAGACACACAGATTTTGCACCACAAGGCCTTGGGCACTTAATATTAACCACCTTTTTTGGTCTATTGCATTTACCTTTTGTTGCTTTGTGTTGCTTCGCCCCCCATGGATTTGTCACCCCTCTTCTCCTGGGTGATGGAGATGCAAAGGATTACTCAAAGCCCATCTCTTCCGAGCAGTGAGAGACCCCGAAGTGATTAACTTCCCTGGGACCCTCCAGTAAGAGGCAACCCTTCCTTGGGAAATTAACCCCAAAATGGGGTTCTCTTCCTGCATTTATTTTCCAGACCAGGAAGTTACAGGAAGAGAACATAGGTGGGATTATAGTTTAACAATATAGGCTGGTAACTTTGAGTGAAACAGGCCAGATGACATTCCAGTAGACAATTAAGTGGTCCTATCAACAACAGCTTGATCTTAGCAAACATTCCTTCTCCCTCGAGCAGTTTTCCAGCAATTTAGATATCAATCAGTAACTAATCTGTCTTTGAGCCAGCAACCTTGCTGTGCCACAATTCTTATCTTGCAACACCTTTTATAATATTGCCTTTTAGCTCTTATTTCCAACCTCACCTCTTTTAGGCCAGAAGGTCCAAGACTGGGAGTGTGACTATAAGCAACACTGGGATTTACTCAGTTTGAATTCCATCCCATACGTTTCTTTCTTTTTTCATATATTACTATGCATATTAAAGATGCATATTAACAATTTATTAGTCCAAAACTGTAGATAAATTGTCTGAACATGATAATAAAACAACGTGATCATAAACATGGTCACAGAACAATATAGTGCATATCTGCAATGCCCCCAGCCCAGGCCCATCACAGCAGTTTCTATGCTAGCCTTGGGAACCTCTGGGGATGTGTGGTCACTCTAATTTGAAGTGAATTAGTTCAGAATTGCCATCTGCAACAGCTGGATGAAGCACTCAAGGAACCATATTTTGGGTGTACCCCCTGATAGGTGGTAGAGAGAAGTGGATGCCCCCTTTATATTCATCTTTAAAATTTGGAGTGCTTCACCTTTCCTCATGTGAATGCAGGGGTCAGCCCCAAGGAAAATCATCCGGACTTGCACTATTACTCCAAATCCATAGTCCAGAAACCCCCGAGTGCAAAGGAACTGATGGAATGCATCTAGTGCATTCCACCATGGGAAGAAATTCTTCTCTAGGTGCGTGTGATGCTCAATGCCCAGGCACTCCATTGGCTCATCGGTACCTTCTCCCTCCCTTTCTTTTCTTTTCTTTTTCTTTCTCCCCCCTTTTTTTTCTACTTGGAGCAACAATAAAGCACTACAACTCATATAAGTAAGAATAAACATTGTGTTTTTAAACTAACAAACATTAAGAATAAATCCCTCTTTTTCTTATTTTTTAGTAAAAAAAATTTAATTATAAAAAAATTACCTTTTATTGGAAAAATGAAGTCTGTTTCTGTTCAGGTCAGCTAAGATAAGAATGATAATTTTGCAGATGTGTTTCTTTTTTTGCAGCACAATTTAGAAAGTGATACTGTCAGGACTTGACTCTCAATACAACAGAACAAGCAAAGAAGAAATGGCCAGACAGAGGGCAGGGATGGGAGAGGCATTGTAGGACGGATCAAGATCAGAGCAGCTGGGGTGTGACTGTCTTCCTGAAAAACTTTGTCTGGAGCGGATCCTTGCAGTTTTCATCAAGATCTAAGCAATGTCATGACACTGATAGTGACTAACATTTGTTAAGCATTTGCTATGGGCCATGCACGTTTTATAAGTCTTTACATGAATTATATAATTTACTTTTTTTTTATTGAAGCATATAGTTTAGTTTTACATCAAATGAAAGAACAACTCTAGGGAACCCCCAGAATCTGGGGACTTAGTGCTCAGTCTGTTTCCTCACCCACCTGTTTCTGGCTCCCCCTGCCTGACCTCCTTGGTACTGAACCTCAGCAGCCTCTGAGTCCCTCCTCTGCCAAGTCCTTCCTGTCCTGAAGCCTGCATGGTTATTTCTAGCTCTGCTTTTCCATCTCAAACTCTCTTCCTCCAGCTCTGTATCTCATTTCAGACCCACCTGTCAGTAATGACTGCCTGTTGTTCAGCTCTGGAACCTTCTGTCTGGCTTTGCAGCTCTTCTGTAAACCACCTCCTTATCTCAAACTCTCTTCCTCCAGCTCTGTATCTCATTTCAGACCCACCTGTCAGTAATGACCGCCTGTTGTTCAGCTCTGGAACCTTCTGTCTGGCTTTGCAGCTCTTCTGTAAACCACCTCCTCCTGCAGATGGGTCTGGACACCAGCAGTTTATTCTTATTTGAAAAATAAAATAATAACACTGCATATAGATACATATGAAAAAAACAAGTGGCCAAGACATAGACATTTTATTTGTTTTTAAATGCTATGGCTATGGAGACAATACTGGAAAGTTCACACATAGACCTACCAAAATTTATCATCTGTTGTTTATATACCGAATTAAGAAGTTTGTGTAACTAAATCGCAAGTGAAAAAGTCAGTAAGAGAGGTAAAGACGTGGGATAACATGAAATTAAAAGATTGTCCTTTTCTTGGCTCCTCCTTTTGGTTAGCTCAACTGCAAAGTTAGTGTTGACTTTGTCATCTTCTAAAATTCCACCTCTCTGTGGGTGCTTGTATTTCTGGAACACTCACCCAAAATAATATGGTTGTACTCTTTCCCCTGGTGTTAATCCTGGGTTGTTTGGGAACCCAGCTTATCTGAAGGAGTCGGGCTCTGGGCTTTCTCACAAAGGATGAGCATAGATATTTTTAAAAGAGGTTGCTGTTCCTTTAAATTCTGAAAGTGAACTTGGCTCAGCAAGGCCAGCAGCTCAGGGTCCAGCCCCTACAAGAGAGAATAGCTACAGACTCTCCATCCTCAGGCTTTGCAAGGGGACGGCTGTGCCAGCCGGGCTGTGGCAGGCTCCTGGCAGCATGGCAGCGAAGCTGGGGGCTCTCCTGCTGGTCCTGGTGCTTGGCCTGGCTCAGCCAGCCTCTGCCCGCCGGAAGCTCCTGGTGTTTCTGCTGGATGGTTTTCGGTCAGACTACATCAGTGATGAGGCCCTGGAGTCGCTGCCTGGTTTCAAAGAGATTGTGAACAGGGGAGTAAAAGTGGATTACCTGACCCCAGACTTCCCTAGTCTCTCGTATCCCAATTACTATACCCTAATGACTGGTGAGTACCATGTCCTCTTCTTGGTGGGGAGGGGAGAGCTGGAGTCAAGCAGGGAACAGTTAGCTCCTGGTACTGGAGTCTTATTTAAATGTTCAGGTCTCCCTAGTTCTTTGGGACACTAAAGACAGACAAGAAGTTTGTGTTCTTAGCTGAGAAGATTTTTTTTTTTTCATGGTTATGTTGTTTCCCAAAAGTTATCCCGAGGACCTGTCTTGGATTCTCAGTGTAGAAAACAGAGAACTATAGCAATGTATACTATTTGATGATAAAAATGTGGCTATTTATTTTACAAATAAAAATTCTAGCTAACTTCATATTTTCTATGTTGAGGTTTAAAAAATCAACAGGTTTTCATGTGTCCATGACGAATTCCTTCTGTTCCTTTACTCTGCAGTGATCTGTCATCCTATAGTCACTTGGCTAGTTCATCAATGTGTTAGACTGTGAAAGTTACCCACAG
Organism: Galeopterus variegatus; assembly: GCF_000696425.1. Lineage (NCBI taxonomy): Eukaryota > Metazoa > Chordata > Mammalia > Dermoptera > Cynocephalidae > Galeopterus > Galeopterus variegatus. Next base: position 406,425 of record NW_007726811.1, read on the forward strand.
GACTCTTTGAAGGGGAATCGTGTTCCTGGATTTCTTGGAGGGGATTTTTAGGTCACACTCTTTACTGTTATTTAGTAATGCCACCTTTCCTCTTCTTTTGCTTTTTTGGTCCAGGTGAAAAGACATGGAGAAGAAAAAAAAATTATTGTGTAGTTCAGATTCTCCATTTTTAATTTCCAGCATCTGTAAAAACAAACAAAACAAAATCCCAGCAAAGCCAGACTTCCTGGTCTGGGGAAAGCTGATTTGCCTAAAGATGACCTTTATCTGGAATTGCCAAAACTCCAAATGTGATTCCACAAACCTGGTCCTCTATCTGTGCAATAGTATGTGCAGCCCTGTTTTGCTTACATAGTTGGACTTCCAGCTTCTGGTCTGTTGTTCAGTTAACCTTTGTAAGGGCCAGCAAGAGGCTCTCAGAAAGAATTTAGTAAACTATCCAGGGAGGCTGTTAAGAATGCACTGTTATTGCTGATAATGTAAGACTAAGCTACGTGCCCTGAGCACAGGGACAACTCTATAAATTCTGCTAACAGAAAGGGGATGAGAACTCTTGTATCTCATTATGGATCTCCACAGACTGCCAAAGCCAAAGGAGTCTGAAAATATGGATTCAAACTTTGTGCCGTGCACCTGGGGCTGTATAACTGTGTACATAAAAATGCCATAAAGTGATTACCACAATTCAAGGGAAGGGATATTTGGAGAATTGGAAATAAAGACATGGAGAAAACAAACAATTCAGACTGCACATAAGCAAGGAATGTATTTACTTGTTTTTTATTCCCCCAACAGACAAATGATCAGTCTCTGAGATAAACAGAATTAACAAAAGTCTCTGTCGTCCTCACTTGGCATGCATCTCCCCTTGCAGGGAAGCTGTTTGCAGGCTGCTGGGTCACACACAGATGGGATTGTATGTCACAGCCCGACTCCAGCTCTATGCAGGGAGTTTCACACACAGAGACCACCCCACTCCTGTTGTCTTTCAGAGCCTTACTGGGAGATCCAATTCATAAACTGCCACGTGCAGTTCTCTCAATCTCGGTGGAAAATGAACAAGACACATTTTAGAAAGTCAGACTCCAGTAAGTAAAAAAGGGTCATTACAAACACCACAGAGAAACCAAGCCAGCAACACAGTCTTTTGTTTTTCAGACCCACATCCTTGATATGGGCACAAGGGATCATTTGCACAAAGCCTCTGTCACAATGAGACACACCTTCTTTTCAGACTATGGGTGTTTCACTTGTCTGGTCATGAGAGAAGAGCCCTTTTGATGGTGGGACAGTGAAGCTCTCATGAGTGTCTGACGTGAGATCTCACCTTCACTTTCAAAGAGAGGCTGGCATGAGGAAGCCACCATATCTCCATATGGGTTATGTCTATGTATTTTCAGATGACAAAATATATGACCTGATTTGAAAGTCTGCTTGGTATATACATTGACTTTTCCACTTTTATAAACAGTACTGTACATAAGATGTGTCTAGCAAGGCTCATGTGTATGTACAAATGTCTTTGGGTATGATTTGTACCTACTGAGCAAACTTAGAGCAGGATTTGCAGGCGTGGAGACGCCAGGCCGTGAAGCTGGCATCATCATCTCCTCTGTTCTGGAACTAACTCAGGGCTAAATTTAGATTATTTTCCCCAATATCTACACTTATTTTAACACCTGATGTTGAAAAACTCTTCTTTTTTTCATCTGAGGAAGGATATATCCATTGGGAATTGTACTTAAGCATATGGTTTGAGCATTTGAGCATTTTATGAACCAATAAAATTGTTATGCTAGATCTTTTTGGAACCAAAAGATGCTGCTTTAGGGTTCCTTGGAATTCATAGGAGAGGCTGTGATTGCACTTCATTATATGAGTTATTGTGCATAAAACAGAAAGCCTTTGCTCTTCTCTTTGCATAATGAGGATTGATGGGTTATTGGAAAGAATGCTGTCCTCAGAGCTGGGAAAACTTTCTTGAAGTCCTTGCAAGGAAGCATTCAGCAAGCCATTGCACTGCCCTGGGCCTCTGTTTCCTCAGCTGCAAAATAAAATGAGATGAACTGCTAGGTCCTGATCAGGCCAGGGTTTCAGGTGCTGCTGGATGCAGACGTAAAAGTAAGCAATGCATATGGAATTTTTAAGAGTTAGGACTGGCTCCTCTTGGGATGCCTTCATATGGAAATTAAGCAAATGGCTGAAACTCCCTAGAGAGAGGAGTTTCACAGGAGAGCCACATAGATGGTGATGAGAAATCAACAGTCATATTTATGAGGAAACTTGGAAATTATCTAGCCAGGTCACTGACATGAAGCCATGGTGACTGATTAATTTTTCCTTCCAAAATATGTTTCCATCAGGATAAATGTGAACAAAATTCCAATAGTGATCAGGGAGATCAATCAAACCATTGATTGCTGGGGATACAGAATCTTACAACAGGGCTTTTCACCCAGGGAGCTTACATGCAAGCTGAGGAGAAGAGACACTCGGAGAATGGAGAATTAGAATACTTACTAATATTCTAAGTGAACGACGAGGGATGAAGGGCTGAATTGTGTCTCCCTGCCCCCAAATTCATGTTGATATTCAATCCCCCTGTACCTCAGAACATAACCGTATTTGGAGATAAGGTCTTTAGAGAAATGATGAAGTGAGAATGAGGCCGTTAGAGTGGGGCCCTATTCCCATGACTGGTGTTCTTATAAAAGGAGGAAGAGACACCAGGGATGTGTGTGCACAGAGAAAAGACCACGTGAGGACACAGCCAGAGGCAGCCATCTGCAAGCCAAGGAGGGGCCGCACGAGAAACCAAGCCTGCCAACACCTTGGGCTTGGACTTCTAGCTTCCAGAACTGTGAGAAAATAAATTTCTGTTGTTAAAGCCACTCAGTCTGTGGGACTTCATAATGGCAGCCCAAACAAACTAAGATACAACAGAACATGGGGAGGTTTCCAGCATGCTATGGAGGGCCTTCCAGGTGGAGTAGCATGGGAGAGCCTCTTGAAGAGGTGGGATCTGAGCTGGGATAAACAGCCACAAGCACGGCGTGGATCATTAGACCTTACTCTATGCATTAGCTCTCTTCCGAAGAGCTATGTGTGGATCAACTTAATTATAGTTAAAACGACCACAGTTTAAACGCCATTGGAATGCTTCATGTTTTAATCTATCTTACTGTGGATCTTTTTGTAAAGTTATTCTCTCTTTGGGAGTAAATCCGCATTTGACTGAAGTGAAGTTTCACATAAAAGCAATGGAAAAAAGTAGTGATTTGTTCAATTCAGGTCATGGGTAAGAGAAAATGCTGTGTATGTTTGGAGGCGGCATAACTTAGCATTGTTTTGCTAAGGCTAATGGCAACATTTGCTTGTAATTCTTGCAAAAACTTCTAGCTAATTGGTTGAGGAATGTGGCCCAGAAATGTCCTGAGGAGCAGGGAAGCTGGTCTTGAATTCTGCCTTTATTGCAAATAATCTACCAAGAAGTGAACATATGCTCAAATAAATTTGCTACACAGTATATTATCATTTCTACATTTAGAAGCTAGTAAATAAAGTGTGGGGATGTTGAGTGTTTGGCTCCAGACCCTGCAGTATGTCAGTAGCAGAGCTGAGATGGGAGGGTAGGCATCAGAGGCCTGGTTCTCACACAGCAATTGAGGAGCATGCTGAGCCTGCATCCTGGAGTGGCCAGGAGGCTGGCCATGTGACCTGAGGCCCAGGGACACAGGGCTCCCCAGAACCTGTCCAGGAGGCAGCAAGAGCGTGAGTAATGGTGCTTTATTAATCCTCCACAGGAATCAAAGCAAAAACAATGGCATTAACTGCTCAGAATTAATATCAGTGTCAGTGTATTTCCTATCTCACTCTTAGAACTTAAGTGTGATGCAAATTCTTACCAGATATCAAGGATCCAACATTCTGGAATAACAGACTACAGGGTAAGCCATGCTTTCCTCACTTTTTTTTTTTCCTTTTTGTCTTTTTTCGTGTCCGGCAATGGATCGCAACCCTCAGTGTCGCGCCCGTACCGGACCGGGACCGACAACGGGATCGCAACCCTCGGTGTTGCGCCCGCACCGCGCTCAGCCAGTGAGCGGGAACCGTAGACCAAGACTTTAAACCAGCCATTTTAAATATATCCAAACAGCTAAAGAAAACATGTCTGAAGAACTAAAGAAAAGCATGATGTCTCACCAGAGAACATCAATAAAATGATAGAAAACATAAAAAGGAACCAAACAGAAATTCTGGAGCTAAACATTATAATAACAAATGAAAAAATCATGAGGGGGCTTAATAGCAGAGCTGAACAAGCAGAAGAAACAATAAGTAGGCAGGCAACTCCGGCAAGGAGCATGCCAGGAGCCAATAGCAGCC
>NW_007726811.1:411810-423259 GCF_000696425.1 Galeopterus variegatus
GCTGCGCTCCCAAGCGGCGCACTGTAGCAGTGCGCCACCGGGCCGGCCCTTTCCTCACTTTTAAGAAAATATATGATTTAAATTAAAACCAGCCATCACTCGGGCCAAAGGAAATCAATACAGAAAGCACACGAACAATCACTTTTTGAAAAAACCCCACATCCTCAGCCTTCTGCAGAATTCCAGCTTCACTTGCAGGGCTGCCCACGGACCTCTGCACACCCTCAGCCCTGGGTAGGATAGAGACGGCCTCCCTGGCTCCCCCTTCTCTCCTTCCACCAAGATCAGCATGTACATGGAGACATTCACACCAGCTTGTTAGCTTCCTTAGACTTAGATATCTCCTCAGGTAAATTATCTGTGTCTGGTGTGTCCTCTTCCTCTCTTCCTGCTCTCTCTTGCACCAAATCCAGCCATGCTTTTGTTCTCACCATGACCTCCCGGTGGTCGGTTATCAGTCCTCAGCTGTGATCTCCTTGCCCAGGAGCAGCACTGGCACAGCCCACGTTCATCCTCCCGACAGCTCACATGGCTCCCCAGACCCTCGTGCTCTCTCGGTTTCCTCTCACTTCACCGACTCCTCCTTGGTTGGTTTCTCCTTCTGCTGGTTTCTCCTTATCCTGCCGACCTTTCTTTCTCTCACAGCTGGGTCAGCTGTACTTTCAAAATCAATCGTGAAGCCTCTACTTCTCCCACCTCCACCGCTAGCACCCTGGCCGAGGCCACCACCCTCGCCTGCCTGGAGCTCCTCCCTGCTCTGGAGTCTGCTCTTCACGCAAGAACCACAGCAGTCCTTGCAGAACACGAGTCTCATCATGTCGCTCCCCTGCTCAAACCCTCCAGTAGATTCTGCATTTACTCCAACAAAAACCTGAAGTCCTTGCAGAGCTGGCCCCACGCGGTCACCTGGCCCTTTCCTGACCTCTTGCTCTTCTTGCCCTGCTTTCTTGCATTAGCTGCTTTGGTGTCCCACTGGGCCTGCTGTGTGCCCACCCACCTCAGGACATGTGAACTCACTGTTCCTTCTGGCTGGTTCCTTTCTGCTTTCCGCCCAGAAAGACCCAAAGTTTGCTTCTCCGCTTTTTTCAGATTCTCCCCCAAAGTCACTGCAGTGGATCTGTGTTCCCTGGCCACCCTAATTAAGGTAGACTGTCCCCATCCTTCATTCTCTGTCCTCTTCCTCTCCTTATGTTCATTACAGCACCAGTGTGTTTATTTATTTCCATCTCCTCCAAATAAAATTTATTGTAGTAAAAAAGCATTACAGAAGTGGCTAAGACGTTCAGAGTTTCAGAGAAATTGTAGGTCATTACTTTGCTTTTAGATACTCCTAAAGGAGGAAGAGAAAAATCTAAAGTTATGCATTTCTCATATGAAAGCAATTAGCCATGTAGGTAACTGAATTTATGACTAGCAAGCTTAAATATCTCATTTATGTCTAGTAAGCTTAAATGCTTCAAAACATGTTTTTCAACTTTGTTTTACATTTTGATTATAAGGTGGGACGCAGCGAGAGGTTGAAGGGAGAGTCACTCATGAGGAGGGCTGTGCCAAAGTAGGGGGTCAAAGAGCTGGGGTGTTGGGAGGATGTGTAAGCAGAACACTAGTAGTTAGCTCAGCCCAAGTGAGAACCTGACTGTAGTCAAGACCGCTGAAGCCAAGAAAGCAAGGTGACAGCAAAGCATTGAACAAGCTGAAGGATTCAGAACCAGCACAGGGAACTGTTGGAGGACAGTGAAGACCTCATTTTATGTGACCCTGCCTGTCAGACCTAGGGATGCTCTGGCAACTTAAAGGACCTGGCAGGGCCATCCTTTTGTTCTCAGCCTCCAGCCCAGGTTGCTTTATGTGGCCAGGCTGTGTACGTAGGTGTCATGAGAAGCTCCTTAGATAGTTTAAAACATGAGATGCTATTATGGGCTGAATTATGTTTCCTCCAACCTTCAAATTCACGTGTTGAAGTTCTAACTCCCAACATTGCAGAATGTGGCTATACAGTATTTGGAGATAGAGTCTTTAAGAAGGTAATTAAGTTAAAATGAGGTTATTAGGATGGCCCCTAATCCAACATCGTTGGTGTCTTTATAAGCAGAGGAGATTAGGACCCAGAAGGCACAGAGGGAAGACCATGTGTAGACACAGGGAGAAGACAGCCATCAGCAAACCAAGGACAGAGGCCTCAGAGGAAATCAACCCTGCTGACACTTTGATCTTGAATTTCTAGCCTCCAGAACTGTGAGTAAATAAATTTCTTTTGTTTAAGCCACCCAGTCTGTGGTACTTTGTTATGGCAGCCCTAGCAAACTAACCCAGGCAGGATAGCCACATGAGGCTGCCAGTGGGAGACTGACGGTTTTTTAGACAGGCCACTTCTGAGAGTTTCTGGTGATTTCTGCCCCCAAATCAAGGCAGTCATGTTACTTTAGTTTCCCAGGGCGGCCACAATAAGTTACCACAAACTGGGTGGCTTAAAACAACAGGAATTTATTCCCTTACAGTCCTGGAGGCTAGCAGGATGAGATCAAGGCGTTGGTGGGGCCACGCTCCCCCTGAAGGCTCAAGGACAGAAGGCGCCCCAAGCCTTTCTCTTAGACTCTGCTGTTTCCTGCAACGTTTGGTATTCCTTGGCTAGTAGATGTACCACTCCGATCCATTGCCACAGGCCTCCCTTGTCACATGGCATTCTTTCTATGTGTCTCTATCTGTGTCTCTGTCCTCTTCTTATAACGACACCAGCCATATTGAATTAGGGCCCACCCTAAAGACCTCATCTTAATTTGATTACATCTGCAAAGAACTTATTTCCAAATAAGGTCACATTCTCAGGAACTGAGGGTTAGAACTTCAACATATCTTTTTGGGGGACACAATTCAATCCAAACATACAGTATAGTGGAAGGAGCTATTGATTTGCTGCAGAATATCTAATTTAATCTATTCTGTCACTTTTTGACTTCAGAATTTGAACAGCTTCTTGTGAGTTTTAATAGTTTTATCAATAGAATAGAGAAGATAAAACTTACCCAATAGGCTCATTGTGAGGACAGGATGAGAAAATATGTGTGTAGAATTGCTGTTATTAAAACTGTACATATTCCACACTTTAGGAGTAAGTTAGGCTAAGTAATACTGCACTGGCAAGGGGTCCTAAACTACATGTGAGGCATACAACAACTCAGGCTTATTTCTGACTCAAGTGCATGGCCTGTGGAATTAACTCTGCCCCATTTGATCTTCATTGTGGTATCCAGGCTGAAAAAGAAACTTCTGAATGGGAGAAGCTGCTCATGTGGCAGAGGTGAAATGTTATAATGCTTAAAACTTCTGCTTGGAGGTGGCACAAGTCACAGCTGCTCACATTTCATTGACTAGAGCACATCATACTGCCAAGATCGATGCCAATAGTTCAGAGCTGTATAATCTTGCCATAGGGAGGGACAAGAATTTTCTTTAACTTTAATGCACTGTATCGCAGACTCTAAATGTCTATTAGTTGGATTTTATAAGAAACTGGGGGGTCTTATTGTCTCCAGAAAACTTAGATGATTAGGAGAAGAGATTTTGAAAGTGAAATAAATAACCTGAAATATCAAATAACAATTTAAGAGTTAAAAATAATAATAAAGGTCTTATTGTCTCCAGAAAACTTAGATGATTAGGAGAAGAGATTTTAAAAGTGAAATAAATAACCTGAAATATCAAATAACAATTTAAGAGTTAAAAATAATAATAAAGCAGACCAAGAGAAAAGATGTTCCAGAGCTAAATACTATATAATTTAAATGAATGGCATAGAGATAAATGTCTGTAACTGAGGGAAGGGAGGTATTATTGGGAGTTGTAATGGTCTTGAACATTTCCATGGAGAAGGGGATCTAGACCTAAATATTGAAAGATGAGTGGAAAGATTTTTAGTAGGAGATAAATTTTGAACCAGATCTGAGAAGAAAAAAAAAAAAAAAGAAAGAAAGAAAGACTGTGATGATATGAGGGACATAGCATAGGCAGAGTAAGAGAAGCCAGTGTTAACAAGTCAGAAGAAGGGTGCTGAACCCATCCACCATAAGGTGTGGGTCAGAGGGCTACACAGAAATGAATTTGTAAAAACCAACAAACAAAAACACATGCAATTGATGGAAGGCTCTTTTTAAAAAGTTTTATTTATTTATTAATATTTATTTACATTCTAAGATGTTGTTGCAAAACAGTTTGGGGGAAGGGGGTGAAGGGAAGGGGGAAGAAAATAGGGTGGGAGGAGTAGGAAAGAGGGGGAGCTTGGTTGAGGCCCATGGCACCACCCCATTCTGGCAGGGGAGACCAGCGGGGTTCTGGCAGCAGCTTGGTAGTTGTTGCTGGGCTGGTTACAGATGTTGGGTGGGAGGAATGGCTGAGGCCCTCGGTCCCCCACTGCCCCAGCTTGGGAGCCCGGGGTGCTGATGGAAGGCTTTGAAAGCTAAACCAAAGATAGTCCAATAAGCTCCTCCTTCCCTCCTTTTCCATTTCAAACATTCAAGTGTCTATTCTCTGCACTGGGCTGTGAGTGAAGGGAAAAGTTGAACTTGAAGAACACCTTTGAGGCAGAGCTTGCTGATTGGCTAATGAGTGAATATGGAAGAATTTAAAAGGATCAGAGCTTAAAACAATTCCAATGTTCAGAAGTCTGAGCAAAGGACTCCTACTAGCAGAGACGGGAAAGTTCAAAGGGCTGTTTGTTTAGGTGAGATTTACTTGGGGAAGTAAATTTTTATCAGATCGTATTTCTAGTTGTGTAAACTATTCACCTGGAGTTGGCCTTTTGGAGGACCAGAAACAATGTCTTAAAGGAGAGTTTCATAAATATGTAGAATAACCACGGGGATAAAGGAGAGAAGTTGATGCTGTGGGTCCCAATGGACCCCAGTAAATGGACTTCTATCTCTCTGCCACAAAGTTAGTAGAGAATATTTCTCACGGATGTGCAATTAAAATCGGTCTTCTCATTTGTATGAACTTTTGTCTAAATTTTGTCATTGACTACCCAGGGACACCTAACAACATCTTTCCACTTTTCCACTTAAAACTATAGTCTTTGTAATGAGTCCAGATTAAGCTGCCTAAAGAATCAGGCTGGGTAGATGAAGTATCGTGCAACAGAAGCCATGAAGTGCACTAACCAGCCCATGCCCTGGGAAAAAATGTGTTCTAAGAATTTACAAAATTAATCTTTCCTGGCACATCATTATTTAAGCTCCCATCAACGGACCTCTTTACACTGAAGTGCCACTTCTCAAAAAGTGTGTTTCTTTTGGCTTCCATGGTGATGAGAGGGAATTCTTATTATATGGCATTCAGCTTCTGGAAACTCACTCCCTGAAGAAGGGAGTGGTTAGGGTAGTGGATAAAGCTTACAATGTGGTGAAAGCTTTTGATTATAGTCACAGCCAACTCTTTTTCAAAAGGCTCTTCTGCATGGAGCCACTTCAGTCTACAAACCATGGCCGATCTCGCCCCCCTTGCTTCCCCAGACCCCACTGTTGATTGATAGGACCATGTGCCTCTTGCCAAGGCTTCTGGGAGTCTGGTTGAACCATGCTGCTCTCAGTACCTGCTTCATCATGAGTGCTATGCTAAAAATGGGTTAAAGGACATTTAAAATTAATTGGGAGGCAGCCTTACTCAGCATGTTAACATTTATTTCAGAGATGCTTTAAACAACACCTACTCATGTTTCAGAGTCCCCTCTGTGAATAGCTCCACTGTGTCCACAGCATAACCAGGCGGGGACCTGGGGCATTCTGGGGCTCCTGTGGGTCCCATGTGTAGCATTTGGCTCTTGTTGGATAATACTTTGCTTGGTCTTACCCAACTCTTATCTTCGGCCCTTTCCATGGCAAGGAGAGAAAAGTGAACTGACAGGTCATGGAATGGTGTGGGGGCAGACTTATTTAGACAAAGGACTGCAAGGCTGAAATCATAAGTGGAGTTTTTGGCAGAATACTGTAGAGACTTCACCCCTTGAGGAAGTAACTTGTGCTGGGTGCCTTCAAGAGTAAGTGCTTCTGTGGGTGTCAAGTCTGTGGCAGAAGGACCAGTGGGGTACTGTGAGAAGGTATGTGTTCTGCAGCAGCGCACCCCAACTTGTGTGCTGTGGGCCACGAATGGGTGACAGGTGTGCCAGGATCCCAGATCCCCTGACCAATCACTCTGGTTGTGAGCAGTCTTATCCGTTCAACCCAGGTTGCCCAAACAAAACATCTGATGTGAAGCAAGTTGGGAAGCACTGGTGACCAAAAAGGGCACGGGAGAGGAAGCTGGGGGACCAGGTTTCTTTTCCTGACTCTTCCATGACTACCTGGACTTTCAATCCTAAGTCACATCATCTTCCTTGTTCTGATTTCTTGCTGCTTTAAAATGAGAGGGTGGGGCAGATGGACCCCTGGGGTTAGTTGTGCTTTTAATGAGAGCCAGACGTGTGCTGGGAATGTTCTAGGTGCTGGGAATACAGTAGTGAGGTTCTCAGGGGATCCTTAGGGACCACAGTGGGACCAGACTGGAAGGGTCTCTCAGTGGAATTCTATATCCCTTGTTTCTGCTGTGATCACGGCAACTCCACTTTGCCCTGTTTTGTACATTTGGAGAAAGTGGTCTGTAGTTATTTCCACTGGATGCTGATGGTCCTTGACAAGGGAAGGATGGGCGGTAGCAGGTGGAAGTCCCCATGCCTGTGGATGTAGTGGTTGAGACACCCACAGGATTTGTCTAAGGGGGCCCGAGGCCCTGGGCTCTTCCGATTCTGCACACAGATTAAACAAATTAGCCCCCCAGCTCTGTGGCAGGTCTGGTTTTCCCTGAAAAATTATCTGTATGTATAAGGATTTGGCTTTCCCAGATGGACTTGAGAAAACATTCTGCTTTAATGGTTGAAGGCACAAACCTTAAGCAAACATTGGTGTTTGGGAGAAAACCTCAGATATTGGATTCTTTGGTTGCTCACTGTCAGACCATGGGCCTCACTTGGAACACACTCCCCAACCCCCTCTAACCTCTACCCTTGCAGCCCAGACTAATGAAAACATGGAAAATGGTCATTGCTCTAGGAACCTCTCCCCTACCGCCCACTGGCTGTGTGTTCTCGGGCACCCCTTTCCCTCTCTGGGCATCAGTTTTCTCATTTGTGAAGGAGATGAACTCTCTCTGGGATACACCTCTGGCCTGCAAGATGTGCCATCACTGAGCCTACCAAAGAGGGAAGATGTGGTGAGGTCAAGGTTGGGGCATGTGAAGGCATGAGTGCACCTCAGAGAAGACACCAGGATCCTCGCTCTTGGCTCCAGCAGCCCCTGGAAAATGCCCTCAAGGCACTTAGCCTGAGATGTTCCAAGCAGCATGTTCTGTGTATAAATGGCCAGTGATATTAAAAACTTTTCAGACATGTTCCCTTGATCTGGTCACAAATGCTCCTCGATGTGGAGGCAGCCTCTCTCTCTCCCTCTGATCAGCCAGCTTTCACCAGGAGGCAGGAGGTAGTGAGCAGCCCCTCCTGGGAAACACCACTATTCGGGGTCAACAGGGCCCAGCAAAGGATTTTTGCCAGTTGGAGTGAAAACAGACCTTTAAAGATACATAAGAAACTACTAATCATGGTTACCTATTGAGGTAGCAACCAGACAGATGAGAGCCAAAGATGGGATGGAGATGTCTTGTTGCTGATCTTTGTCAACAATATGAGTTGTTTCTCTAATTGAAATATTAAATTAAAAAGTGTACCCAGGCTGGCCAGTTAGCTCAGTTGGTTAGAGCACAGTGTTACAACACCAAAGTCAAGGGTCCTGATCCCCGTACTGGCCAGCCACCAAAAAAAAAAAAAAAAAAAAGAAGAGAGTATTCATGTCCAATGGAACTTGTTCATCTCAAGCAGACATTTTTGTTCATCATCAATTAAGTTCCCCTTGTAATTTAGGAAAATGCATTCACATTAAAAAGCTTTTTCTCAGCCTAATGGGTATAAAGCAAGGTTTTATGGTTTGGTTTGGTTTTCTCAGTCCGTATTGCAGACATGCAAACAGCAACCAGCCAGGGCTCAGGAGACCCATGGCTAAGGTCATCACCACCATCCTTTGAACACCGCCACCTCATGGGAGCTGCCACTGGCCCTCTGAGAAGGTGGATTAGAGACAATTTATCAGGACTGCGTGCAGCCCCTGAAGTGTTCTCCACCCCCCCACCCCAGGTGAGTCCCTTGAGCTACTCTGCACAATGGGCCAGTCCACACAGAAATTTACTGCTGGTCTACACTTCCCCGAGGGCAGAGGAGGGCAGGCAGTCCCCACATCTGGGCCCAGTGTTTGCTCAGAAGAGATACTTGACTCACATTTGTTGGACTACCCTGGCTCAGTGCCAGGACCTGGACGTCTGTCTGACCCCATGGCAGAAGGCTTGCATTAATCTATCTTTCTACTGGGCTCTAGAGTCTTGTTGGCTGAGGTTGCACTACTTTCTATCAAGCCAGCTAGAGCATTCCTACACCTGTTTTGATTTCACTGGATTCTGGATTCTTCTGGCCATACTCCACCGGCCTCTAAGTTTCCTCCCCTCATCTGCACACTGGATGTCCGTCTCCTCCCCAGACTCCAAAACAAAACTCTTCCCACATTCGGCCTGTCATTCTGGACTTCCCAGCAGCCAGGGCTATCCCTGGTGTTTGCTGGGCTCTGTGGGTGGATCTAATTCCAGGTTTCAGCTACTCCCAGTCTGGCCCATCTCCCTACAACTTAGCCAGCTGGCCTTGTCTCAAACCATGACACCCCTCCCTGTACATTTCTGTGTGTGACTTTCATAGAATCTATTTGTCTGTTAAAATAACACTAAAACTATCTGACTGAGCTTGGGAGTATGTAACAAAACCCACTATATCCCAGTCTAAATTTTCCCCAAAGACATTAAAATTACAAAATGTAAAAAGCACACGATGCCGTAGCAATGCTAGTGCATTTGTCTTCTTGTGCAGAATTACACCGAGGCCTGAAATTCAGACCCAGCAGTGAGGTAAGGCAGAACCACACCACGTGCAGGCCTCTGCGTGCGGCCAGTGTCTGGCCTCTGTCGACGATGAGGGATGCAAGCCCGAGCATGTTTCTGCAGCCCCTCCTGCCTGTTTTCCTAGGTTGACCTCTTGCCTGAGCTCTCACCTTAGCTCTGAGCCCTCTACTCTTTCATGGCTGGGCCTCCCTGGGTTGCTTCTGCTTCTTTTCTCATACCCATTAACGTCTCCTGCGATGTGTAAGCTGAAATGGAGATGAGATCCGAAGCATTTGTGTGTGTGTATGTAGATTTCATCAAAGATCTGGCCAGGAATGAAGCGGGGCCATCTAGAAGGCTGTGGATGGTGTTTGGACTCGGCTCAGCCGGCCCCCTCTGCTTCCCAGTGCTATGGATAATAATTGAAGGCTGGCTGTGAGTCCTTAAACTCCTTACATAATCTCACCAAGTTCTGATGGAACAGATAAGACAACCTCAGTTCCAAAGAATGCACTCTCAGGCTGTGTCAACATGTATTATAACATCCAGCTAAAAGCTAAAAAGAATTAAATAAAAACAAAAATGACTTTACTCAATTCAAAACCACCTGTTTATTCTTTTGAAGTGATCAGCCAGCTGTGTTGGTGTCTTGAAAATTCACCTCGGGAGATTTCCTCCATGGACATCAGGCTGATACCAAACCTTCTACAAGAGGATCATCAGGGTTCTTGTGGCTAGTAGTGGAACCCCTTGTTGGGGTGGAATTTTGGAGCATGATCTCTTTACCTCTCCCTTTTCACTTCCCCGTTTTTATTGCAGGCCCCTCTGGGAACCCTAGTCCTTCCCTTTGCTGATATTACTTGTTACCTCTGAAAAGGCTCTGCTCTTACCCTCCTGCAAATCCACAGCCCAAGCCCCACCTTTCTTCCACCATCTTTCTCTTTCAAACTGAAACAAGACGTCTTTCGTCTAAAAGGCTTTGACCCATACACAGCATCATTTCAGAACTGGAGGGTTCCTTGAGATCTTATTTCCGTCCATTTGCTAATTCCTTTTCCACTTTCTGTCTGAACCACAGGTTTTGGTAATTACATGAACATAGAGTGTTGACATGTATTCGTACAGAGCATTCATATATGAATATTATCCAGTCAAGGGCATATTGAACATCTATTATGTGAGAGGTGCTGTTCTACAGGTGACCAAGACATGGCTTCTCTCTTTGACAAGCTTGCAGTTAAGTTGGAGCAATTAAATATGTGTTGAAATAAATATAATCATAGGACAGAATAGAATAGGCACGGGGGAAGCAGAGATCATTTCTGAGAGTGTGTGTTGATGGGGGAAGGCTTGCCGAGGAAATAGTTATTTGAATAAAATCTGAAGGATTCAGACAGGTTGAAACCTGGAGGAAGGGCCTTGCGGGTGGATGGCACAGCATGAGCCAAGGGCAGAGGTGGGAATGATGAAGGCATTTGGAGACCAGAGCTAGGCTTTGGGATGAATACTCTGACATCTCCGAGCAAATGTGGGTTTGAGGGCTGAGGTTGGCCATGTAAGTCTAAGGTGAGAATGACAGAGCCTGGGAGCCAAGTCCCCAGTGCCAAAATGACTCTGATAGGCTCTGCAGGGAGGGAGGCAGAAGATGAGAGAGAAAAGTCTCTGGACCAGACAAGAATTCAAGCTAGACTTAGGGTAAGATTAATGAATGGATCTGTGCGTAAAGTGGATCCAAGTTCACAAACTTGAATGTGTAAGAAATATTGCATTTCTCTGTTTTTTAAAATAAATCTAAATCTATGCATGATCTGTGAAAACATTTTGCTAAGTGAAACGAGCCAAACAAAAAAGGACAACTACTGTATGATTCCACTGATGAGGTACCAGCATGGTCAGATTCACAGGGACCAAAAGTAGGACGGCGGTTACCAGGGACCAGGGGATGGGAGGCATGGGAGGAACGGGGAGTTACTGTTCAGTGGGTACAGAGTTTCGGTTTGGGATGATAAAAAGTTCTGGAGATGAATAGCGGTGATGGCTATGCAACAATGTGAATGTATCTAATGCCACCAAAGCATACGCTTAACAACAGTTGAAATGGTAAATTTTATGTTATATATATTTTTTACCACAATAAAAAAAAACCCCTAAATCTGATTCTGACACTCCTTCCACAGGGATTATTGAAAATTCAGTCTCAGTCTCTACTGGGTGGGTAGGGGGACATCTCTTCCTCCTCAAGGTCTAGGCAAAGGTCCTTGGGTCATATGCAGTCCCAAAGAATTCAGGCTGCAGCCCTGGTCACTGGCCCACACTGGTTCCCACCAAATGGCCATGTGCCAGTGCATGTTGTCCCAGAAACTTGGCTGTGCTGCTTTAGGGGTGGGGAAGCTTGTGCCTTGACACCAGCAGACATCAGTCTTCCCCATGGAATTCTGCCACCATGCACTGT
>NW_007726811.1:424063-426457 GCF_000696425.1 Galeopterus variegatus
AAAAGTTAAAGAAAATAAGAAACAAAAAAGTCATCAGGTTAGGGGATTTATATTTAGCAGCAGGGTTTGCAAGACCCCCAGGGAGCTGGGAAGGAGGAACAATGCTTTGTAGGTAAATTCTGCAATTGGAAGATTTGGGGATTGGTATTTGCCTGTGTAGCTGGGAATCTGGAGGATGTAACTTAGTCTCTATATGCTAATTAGGCCCTATCTATAGATCTATATAGTTGTGAGATCAATTGATCTTTGAAAATGATTAATATATTTATCGAGGTATAATTTACATACCATAAAATCCATCTATTTTAAAAGTACAATTTAATATTTTTAGTATATTTACAGAGATGTGCAACCACTGCCATAACATAATTTTAGAATATTTCTATCCCCCCAAAAACTTTATGCCCTATAGTTGCTCCCCATTCCCAGCCCCGGGCCTAGGCAACCACTAACTGTCTCTAAAGAATTGCCTTTTCAGGACATTTCATATAAATAGAATCATACAGTATGTGTGCTTCTATGTCTGGTTTCCTTTACTAAGCATCAAGCTTTTGAGGCTCATCCATGTATTGATATGTCATTTCTTTTTATTGCCAGGTAGTATTCCATTGTATGGGTCGACCACATTTTGTTTATCCATTCACAAACTGATGAACATTTAGGCTGTTTCCACTTTTTGGCTATTGTGAATAACACTGCTATGTACATTTGTGTACAAATCTTTACGTGAATATATGTTGTCATTTCTCCTGCGTAGACACGTGAGAGTGAAATAGCTGGGTCATATATGGTAATTCTATGTTTAACATTTTGAGAAATTGCCAACATATTTTTCAAAATGTCTGCACCATTTTACATTCCCACCAACAACATGGGAGGGTTCTGATTTTTCCACATCCTCATCAACACTGTTATTGTCTTTTCTATTATGGCCATTTTAGTGGGTGTGAAGTGGCATTTCATTGTGGTTTTGATTTGCACTTTCCTAATAACTGATGATGTGCAGCTTCTCTGCATGTATTTATTGGCTATTTTTACAACTTCTTTGGAGAAATGTCTATTCAAATCCTTTTACCCATTTTAAAATTTAGGTTATTTGTCTTTTTATTTTTAGTTGTGGGAGTTCTTTATATATTCTGGATACTAATTCCTTATGGGATATATATGACTTGCAAATATTTTTCTCCCAAGCTGTGGGTTTTCTTTTCACTTTCTTGATGGGGTGTCTTGAAGGACAAAAGCATTTGATGTTGATAAAGCCCTATTTATCAATTTTTTCTTTTATCATTTACCATTTTTGTGCCATATTTAAGAAATAATTGCCTAACCCAACATTATGAAGATTTCCTCCTATATTTTCTTCTAAGAGTTTTATACTTCTAGCTCATACATTTAGGCTTCTGATCCATTTGGAGTTAATTTTTGTGTGTAGTTTGAGGTAGTTGTCCAGCACCATTTATTGAAAAGACTACTTCTTTCCCACCAAACTCTTTTGACACCTTTGTCAAAAATCAGCTGACTAAACTCTTTTTTTTTTTTCTTTTCCTTTTTGTCTTTTTTTTGTGACCGGCAATGGATTGCAACCCTCAGTGTCGCGCCCGTACTGGACCGGGACCGGCAACGGGATCGCAACCCTTGGTGTTGCGTCCGCACCTCGCTCAGCCAGTGAGTGAGCGGCCGGTCTGTATGTGGGATCCGAACCCTTGGCGGGAGCGCCACCGCGCTTCCCAAGCGGCGCACTATAGCAGTGCTGACCATAAATGCAAGAGTTCATTCTTGGGCTCTCAATTTTATTTCATTGATCCATTGATCTATATGTCTATTCTTATGCCAGGATTACACTCTCATGATTACTGTAGCTTTGCAGTAAGTTTTGATATTGAGATCTGTATGTCCTCCAACTTTTTCTTTTTGAAGATTGTTTTGGTTATTCTGAGTGACTTGTATTTTCATATGAAATTTGGGATGAGCTGGTCAATTTCTCCAAAAAAAACCAGTGGGGATTTTGATAGTGATTGTGTTAAATCTGTAGACCTATTTGGGGAGTATTATCATCTTAACAATATTAAGTCTTCTGATCCATGAACATGGGATGTTTTTCCATATATTTTGATTCCAATTTCCTTCAGCAACGTTTTGTAGTTTTTAGTGTAAGTCTTGTGCTTCTTTTGTTAAATATTTTAAGTATTTTATTATTTTTGATGTTATTGTGAATGAAATTATTTTCCCAATTTTATTTTATTTTATTTTATTTTATTTTTTTCCTTTTTGTCTTTTTTTCGTGTCTGGCAACGGATCGCAACCCTCAGTGTCATGCCCGTACCGGACCAGGGACCGGCAACGGGATCGCAAACCTTGGTGCTGCACCCGCACCTCGCTCAGCCAGTGAGCGGG
>NW_007726811.1:427457-460519 GCF_000696425.1 Galeopterus variegatus
GGGGATGGGAGGCATGGGAGGAACGGGGAGTTACTGTTCAGTGGGTACAGAGTTTCGGTTTGGGATGATAAAAAGTTCTGGAGATGAATAGTGGTGATGGCTATGCAACAATGTGAATGTATCTAATGCCACCAAAGCATACACTTAACAACGGTTGAAATGGTAAATTTTATGTTATATATATTTTACCACAATAAAAAAAACCCCCTAAATCTGATTCTGACTCTCCTTCCACAGGGATTATTGAAAATTCAGTCTCAGTCTCTACTGGGTGGGTAGGGGGACATCTCTTCCTCCTGAAGGTCTAGGCAAAGGTCCTTGGGTCATATGCAGTCCCAAAGAATTCAGGCTGCAGCCCTGGTCACTGGCCCACACTGGTTCCCACCAAATGGCCATGTGCCAGTGCATGTTGTCCCAGAAACTTGGCTGTGCTGCTTTAGGGGTGGGGAAGCTTGTGCCTTGACACCAGCAGACATCAGTCTTCCCCATGGAATTCTGCCACCATGCACTGTGTCATTTCCCATCTACTGGGCCAGTCAACTCCTTATCTGCCCCTGGTCTGGAAGGAAAACTTGCAACCAGAGCCAGCATCATGGGCGTGTGACCTGTGCAGTCACACAGGACCTTATAAGGACCCTGTGCTTGGTTTAATGTTCTGCTGTCTCCATTTTGAAATCCTTAATAATTTATGGACAAGGGATCCCACATTTTCATTTTGTACTAGGTCCTGCAAATTATGTAGCCTGTCCTGCCTTCCTTTCTTCCTGGCTTCTCGAGAAGGCATGTGCCGTTCTTCCTCCCCCTTCACAGACACCATCACGATGTGCTCAAATGAGCTCAGGAAGGAATGCATCCAGCCGGCAACATCTGTTGTTGTTCCAGAAACACAGCTCTCTGAAGACCAAAGGAGCTGTATACCTGTTTGAAACACGATGAAGGGGACTATACAGGGTGAAAACATGCTAGTTAATAGTCAATAAAATATCTCAGTGTAGTATCTGAATCAATAGTCTGTATTCTTGCACTTCTGGCACTTGGAAGACATTCATGTGGTGATTTCTTTACTAGCCACGAAGGCCTGGAGATATAGAGTTAGGAGTTATCTTCATAGAGGTGGGAAATTTGCTTGAGCAGATAAGGTAAGATTATGGCAAGAGAAGAGAAAGAAGTCGAGATGGAAACTTGGTTCCAAATCTTGGCTATTGTAAATAGAGTTGTGATGAATATGGGAGTGCAGGTGTCCCTTTGACATGCTGATTTCTTTGGATATATACACAGTAGTCTATCAATGGATGACTGTATAAAGAAAATGTGGTATATATACACAATGGAATACTACTCAGCCATAAAAAAGAATTAAACTTTGCCATTTTCAGCAACATGGATGAGTCTGGAGAAAATTATGTTAAGTGAAATAAGCCAGACAAAGAAACAGAAATATTGCATGTTCTCACTTATAACTGGCTGATAGAAAGGAAGGAAGGGAGGGAAGGAGGGAGGGAAGGAGAGAAGAAGGAAGGAGTGAAGGAAAGAAAGAAAAGCCCATAACAATACGTTGAACTTTCAGAAGGAGAGAACAAACCTAAGGATACTAGAGATGGGGAGAGGGAGGGAGGGGGTTGGGAAGTGATAGGTCAGGCAAAGAGCATAAAGAAATACCCCAATTTGTAAGAATGAATATGCTAATAAGAAATAAAAATCTAAAATAAAATTTTTACAAAGATGGAAATTTGGGACCTTGCTTGCATTTAGTGGACATAGTGTGGAAGAAGAGACAAGAAAGGGGACAAGGAAGGAGTAAAGAGCTATCAAAGACCATTCTAGCAAAGACCTAAAATGAAAATTAGGATTCAAGCAGAGTCAAAATAATCAAGGAAAGACAAAGTTTTCAATAGATGAAGATTAGTATTATTAAACAGAAAAGTTAAAGAAAATAAGAAACAAAAAAGTCATCAGGTTAGGGGATTTATATTTAGCAGCAGGGTTTGCAAGACCCCCAGGGAGCTGGGAAGGAGGAACAATGCTTTGTAGGTAAATTCTGCAATTGGAAGATTTGGGGATTGGTATTTGCCTGTGTAGCTGGGAATCTGGAGGATGTAACTTAGTCTCTATATGCTAATTAGGCCCTATCTATAGATCTATATAGTTGTGAGATCAATTGATCTTTGAAAATGATTAATATATTTATCGAGGTATAATTTACATACCATAAAATCCATCTATTTTAAAAGTACAATTTAATATTTTTAGTATATTTACAGAGATGTGCAACCACTGCCATAACATAATTTTAGAATATTTCTATCCCCCCAAAAACTTTATGCCCTATAGTTGCTCCCCATTCCCAGCCCCGGGCCTAGGCAACCACTAACTGTCTCTAAAGAATTGCCTTTTCAGGACATTTCATATAAATAGAATCATACAGTATGTGTGCTTCTATGTCTGGTTTCCTTTACTAAGCATCAAGCTTTTGAGGCTCATCCATGTATTGATATGTCATTTCTTTTTATTGCCAGGTAGTATTCCATTGTATGGGTCGACCACATTTTGTTTATCCATTCACAAACTGATGAACATTTAGGCTGTTTCCACTTTTTGGCTATTGTGAATAACACTGCTATGTACATTTGTGTACAAATCTTTACGTGAATATATGTTGTCATTTCTCCTGCGTAGACACGTGAGAGTGAAATAGCTGGGTCATATATGGTAATTCTATGTTTAACATTTTGAGAAATTGCCAACATATTTTTCAAAATGTCTGCACCATTTTACATTCCCACCAACAACATGGGAGGGTTCTGATTTTTCCACATCCTCATCAACACTGTTATTGTCTTTTCTATTATGGCCATTTTAGTGGGTGTGAAGTGGCATTTCATTGTGGTTTTGATTTGCACTTTCCTAATAACTGATGATGTGCAGCTTCTCTGCATGTATTTATTGGCTATTTTTACAACTTCTTTGGAGAAATGTCTATTCAAATCCTTTTACCCATTTTAAAATTTAGGTTATTTGTCTTTTTATTTTTAGTTGTGGGAGTTCTTTATATATTCTGGATACTAATTCCTTATGGGATATATATGACTTGCAAATATTTTTCTCCCAAGCTGTGGGTTTTCTTTTCACTTTCTTGATGGGGTGTCTTGAAGGACAAAAGCATTTGATGTTGATAAAGCCCTATTTATCAATTTTTTCTTTTATCATTTACCATTTTTGTGCCATATTTAAGAAATAATTGCCTAACCCAACATTATGAAGATTTCCTCCTATATTTTCTTCTAAGAGTTTTATACTTCTAGCTCATACATTTAGGCTTCTGATCCATTTGGAGTTAATTTTTGTGTGTAGTTTGAGGTAGTTGTCCAGCACCATTTATTGAAAAGACTACTTCTTTCCCACCAAACTCTTTTGACACCTTTGTCAAAAATCAGCTGACCATAAATGCAAGAGTTCATTCTTGGGCTCTCAATTTTATTTCATTGATCCATTGATCTATATGTCTATTCTTATGCCAGGATTACACTCTCATGATTACTGTAGCTTTGCAGTAAGTTTTGATATTGAGATCTGTATGTCCTCCAACTTTTTCTTTTTGAAGATTGTTTTGGTTATTCTGAGTGACTTGTATTTTCATATGAAATTTGGGATGAGCTGGTCAATTTCTCCAAAAAAAACCAGTGGGGATTTTGATAGTGATTGTGTTAAATCTGTAGACCTATTTGGGGAGTATTATCATCTTAACAATATTAAGTCTTCTGATCCATGAACATGGGATGTTTTTCCATATATTTTGATTCCAATTTCCTTCAGCAACGTTTTGTAGTTTTTAGTGTAAGTCTTGTGCTTCTTTTGTTAAATATTTTAAGTATTTTATTATTTTTGATGTTATTGTGAATGAAATTATTTTCCCAATTTTATTTTATTTTATTTTTTTTCCTTTTTGTCTTTTTTTCGTGTCTGGCAACGGATCGCAACCCTCAGTGTCATGCCTGTACCGGACCAGGGACCGGCAACGGGATCGCAAACCTTGGTGCTGCACCCGCACCTCGCTCAGCCAGTGAGCGGGAACCGGTCTGTATGTGGGATCCGAACCCTCGGCGGGAGCGCCACCGCGCTTCCCAAGCGGCGCACTGTAGCAGTGCGCCACCGGGCCGGCCCCCAATTTTATTTTTGCAGTATATAAAATACAATTGATTTGGGGGTGTTGATTGTGTATCTTGCTACCTTGTTGAGTTTGTTCATGAGTAATAACAGTTTTTTTGTAGATTCCCAAGGGTTTTCTGCATGCAAGAATGTACAAGATCATATTTTCTGCAAATGACAGTTACTGCTTCCTTTCTAATCTTGATGCCTTTAATTATCTTTATAATCACTCTGGGAGTTATGTAAGGGCATTTTACAGATGAGAGAAATTAAGTCTAGAGAAGTTAAGTACTTTGTTTGAGGTTACCTAGCCAGGAAGTGAGTAATCAGCACCAGAACAGACGACTCCTGCCTCCCTATCCATCGCTGCATTTTCACCATGCTGCCTCTAATTGGTAGAGCCAGAATCTGAGAAGACAATGGATGGCCTGTATTTCTGTAGCTCTCCTATTGTCTTCCTTTGTTACAAGCAGCCAGAATCAGCCAAGCAGGAGCAGAATGTACATTTCCCAAATGTCTGCTGTATTTTGTACCACGCTCAGGGCTCAGTGCATTCAAATGCAATTTACCCTCACCAAACCCTGTGAGATAGTAACAATTATCTCCATTTTACAGATGAGCAAGCCAAGGCTCTGAGATATTAAATTGCTTGTTCAAGATCACAGAGCCAATAAATGGAAGAATCCTGTGCTCCTCCCATGACACCATGCTGCCTTCTTCTTCCTGCTTCCAGGGCAGTGCCATCCCATGTAGCCATCTGAGCATCTGTCCCTCAGACAGCAATCTTGTAGTTGCATTCCGTGCAGGGCATATGCCTGCACGCACAGACACCATAGTCTGTGAGTCACAGCCTTCCCAGGCTTCCTCCAGACGAGGCTACCTCATGGGTAACTATTTTTTAAACCCTCCTTTGTGTGTCTCAATGGACAATGTGAACAAAAGGGCTTCTGGGGGTGAGTATAAAAGAGAGGATTCAACCTCAGACACTTAGCTACTTATCTTAAATGGCCAAGGCTGCACAGTTATGAGAAATGGTTTAAACAGGCCTCTTTTGATAAGCCACATCTGGGATACTGACCCAGACCACCATGCAGCTTTGGACTAGTTGCTTCTAATTACACTTGGTTATGGGAGCCTGGGAGGACTTTGGGTCCCATTGAGGGGAGGGTCTGACTCCCCCTACGTCCCACTCAACCTGTCTCATGCTTCCTGACACTTAGTAGGAACTCTATAAATGCCTCCTTGTATTTGTTTTAAAGTGACTTGAAACTGCTTTATCCTAAATAGAAGGTTTAGCAAGGCTTCCTTTGTAGCTCTCCTCTTCCCGTTCCACAACACCTGCCGCCCCCAACAGAAAGGGAATTCCTGCTGCTGATCTACCAAGGGTAATATTGTTAGATTTACAGGAGATGAAAAATCCAAACGGAAGTGACAAAAGTCGCCTCAGACATAGCTCTATGATTCTCTTGCCTTCTTCTTTGCAATGCCAGTCCACACCACACCCAGTAGAGGTTTTAGGAACACAAAACAGAAACGGATAGAATTGAGTATTTCATAAACTCTGTCAAGTATTTTAAGAGGCAAGTAGGCACAAAACTTAAATTCTTATGGTTTACCTTTTCACTAAATTCCGGATTGGTAAGTCATCCAATGCTCTGGTGGTTGAAAACAATTTCTTTCATGTTACTAAAGAAGTTTTAGGTTTGGGATTTGCAGCTGTTTAGAGCTGAGAGTCTGGAAAAGTTCTCAGGAACAGCAGCTCCCTGGGGAGACGTGGTGTGAGGCAGAAGGTATCCGATTTGAGCCCAGCTCCTGCTTCCAGGTGGTTTCGTGGTCAGCAGGAGAAGATGAAGTTTTTGATACCAAGAAATAAAAAGGCAGTGCTTCTGCCAAAACAAGATTACCTTGTATTTTACTTTGCCATGTTTTAGATTTTCTCAGTTCGCTGCCACCTCCAACCGCTCGTCCACTCACGTGAATTCCCTTCCTCTGCACGGTCACAGGCCAGTCCTGGGCTTTGGCTCGGTCGCTTCTTCCCTGACTCTGGAAGATATTTACGTGAGCAGAGCCATGATGGCCAGAAGCAAGAGACACGGGTTCTAGTCTGGGCCATGGTGATATCTAAACTTGGTAGCCTCAGACAACGTCGTTTGGGACTCAAGTTTCTATTCTGAAATAATGAGGGGGTTGGGGATTCCAGGCAGTGAATTTAAAGCTACTTCAAGGTCCTCTTCTCATCTACTGTCTCGGTCATTTCTGGTTTGCTTCCTCCTGAGACTTTCTGACCTTTGCTGCTGTCAGTGGAAAGGCAAGGATGTCCTTTGATCGTCTCCTCTTTGCTGCCGTCACTACTGTGCTGAACTGGAACTTCAGCTTTGGTTAGCAGAGGAAGCCATATGTTTGTACATTTACCTTTTCCTTGTTTTTGGCAGCTGACCAGTGCAGGGATTGAACCTGGGACCTCAGTGTCATCAGCACATGCTCTAACCAACTGAGCTAACCAGCCAGCCTGTACATTTACTTTTCCAAGCATGAATTTGGTTTGTATGCACCAGTTGAGATTCAAAGTTGTAATTTAAAAAGAGGAAACTGGCCTGCTGAGGTAGGATTTGGGGGGTTAGAAATCAAGGCCAGGAATTTTTTTTTTTTTCCTTTTTGTCTCTTTTTTTTGTGACCGGCAATGGATCGCAACCCTCAGTGTCGCGCCCGTACCGGACTGGGACCGGCAACGGGATCACAACCCTCGGTGTTGCCCTCGCACCTCGCTCAGCCAGTGAGCGCCGGTTTGTATGTGGGATCCGAACCCTCGGCGGGAGCGCCGCCGCGCTTCCCAAGCAGCGCACTATCCAGTGCGCCACCAGGCCGGCCCCAGGAATTTTTTTTGTTTAAAATCACATCCTTCACTACCAATTTCCCTGAAGAACAAAATTTAATTCTTTTGGGGAAATACGTAATGATCTCCTCCCAGCCTCTGGTTTCAGTGGAGTAAGCCCTACTTAGAGTCATGGCAGCAAAAGCAGGAGGGCTGAGAGAAGAAATCCCCGGGTGCACACATGAGGAACCATTTATTATATCAACTCCCATCCACTTTCCCAGAGCAGTCCTGCTTGCTGGGCACGCGGAGTGGCTCAGTTCCAGGCCTGAGCCCAGAAGCAGCCCGACAGACCGAGTGGCCACCCAGGTGGCTCACAAATGCAACGTCCAGGAAATTAAATTTTAAAAGAATGGCAAATACATTTGCTCGAGTAGTCACCTTCTCTGTCATCTTGCTTCCTATCCATCTTCCAGGTCTATTCAGGTCTGAGTGTAAGTGTTAATAAGGCCTGAGTTTGACTTCCACAAGGAAATCAGAACCTCTTTTACCACATAAGGAAACAAATTAAATGCAAAAACGGATGTATCAGGAGGCCCAGGGGATTCACAGTCTCACATTTGTGGGCTTCTGAATGTCTTTATTTTGCAATAAGCCTGGCCCATTTAATAGGCTGTACCTTTTCCTCAATCTTTTCTCATCAAAATTGCTTCCCGCTCCAGCTAAATTGTTCCTAAATTTCCAGACCTTTGGAGCAATCTGGCATCCGTTTTCACATGCGGCTTCTTCTGAACTCGCTTTACGTCTCACGTGGGATGCCTGTCTGTGGTCCCGTGGAGGTTGCGCCCAGCAAGCCCCAGCACACACAGAGCGGCTGGACCATCGTGCAGCCTCAGGATGGAAGTTTTGAGTCGCTGCCTGCCCATGACACAAGAAGAGCACAGGTTCCCACATCTTTAGACAGTGTTGGGGAGGGGGATGCTGAAAATGGCAGTTGGTGAAGAAATGACCTTTCTTTGCTTAGAACAGATACCTAGGACAATGCTTGATTTTGTTAAATAGAATTGGGTTGGTATTTTAAGAAAATGTTTACTTTCTAAGTCGCTGAATTTACCCCACAGAAGCCAACTTCAGTTAATGTCTTCATCAGGAGATACCACTGGGAAAGGCTTAAGGCACAATGTAAACCAACCCCTGACTTCTAGAATCAAAACATAAACACAAGAAAAAAAACTGAAGACCACCGAGTCTTTACATTTTTTCCTGGGGTAGTCTTCTATGACAGCACACTCCTCTAAAGCTAGCATAAAGGGACATATAACAAGATACATCTGCTTTCATTATGATTTATTATGACTCTAGTGTTTAATAATCATTCCTATTTTTATTAAAGAATGCATGCTCCATGAGGGCAGGGACTTTGTCTGGTTTGGTGCTATATCTCCAGCTCCTGGAACAGTCCTGGCTTACTCCTTCACTCATTAAACAAATATTTTCAGAACTTGCTGTGTGGACATAATAGGTGTTCATCATTCATTTATTCAAAAACTATCTAAGGCCTGAAACAGGCCCAGACATACACTCCTCTATGCCCTGGAGATATGAATGAACAAAATAGGGCAAAATTTTCACTCTCATGAAACTTACATTCTTGTGAAATGCTACAGACAAATAAACAAACATGAACAATGTCAGGTGGTAATAAAGCCTATGAGAAAAGTTAGAGAAGGTTAATAGCAATCAGAGAGTGCCATTTTTTTTTTTTTTTTTGTCTTTTTCCGTGTCCGGCAACGGATCGCAACCCTCAGTGTTGCCCCCGTACCGGACCGGGACTGGCAATGGGATCGCAACCCTCGGTGTTGCCCCCGTGCCTCGCTCAGCCAGTGAGCGGGAACCGGTCTGTATGTGGGATCCGAACCCTCGGCGGGAGCGCCACCGCACTTCCCAAGCGGCGCACTAGCGCAGTGCGCCACCGGGCCGGCCCCAGAGAGTGCCATTTTTTTATACGGTGGTCTGGAAATGCCTTTTTGATAAGATGAAATATGAGCACAGACCCGAAGAAAGTAAGGGAGCTGGCCCCTAGATATCTGAGAGCAAAGCAATCCAGGCAAAGGGAACAGCAGGGTAAAGGCTCTGAGGCAGGTACATGCCCAGGATGCTGGAGGAACAGCCAAGTGCTAGCGTAGCTACAGCAGAACAGAGTGACAGGGGAGCTGCAGACGAGGCCTGAGAGGTACAGTGGTGTGGAGGCCTTGGCGGTGCTGCAGGGGCTTAGTTAATTGACGGTCCCAGCTGTTCCCCCATCCCAAGCCCATCAAGTTGGTGCCTCACTTCTCCCAGGCTGATCCTGACCAAAGACCTAGTGCTGGCCTCTTCCTCTAAGGAGTGGCTTTGGCTCAAGAACGCCCTCAATGTGGCCAGAACTTCTAAGAACTGCAGGGGTCCTTTCTACCTAAACCCTTCCTTCCCCATCTCCTTCCACAAATGTCAGACCTTCACAAACTAGAGATTCTCCTGCCTGCCCCCACTTCCTCCCTGTCATGTGTAACAAGTGCTTTCCCCACACAGTTCTCGTCTGTCTAATTTTGTCTTGGTGTCTGCTTCTCAAGGGACCTGAACTAACATGAGGCCCCAGCAGGTCCCTGTAGGTTATGGTGCAGACTTTGGGTCTTATTCTGAGTGTGGGGAACACCTGTGGAGGGGTTTGAGTGGAGGGGTGGTGTGACATAACTTCCATTTTAGGAAGATCACTCTGGCTACTGGGGCATGGGGAATAGGGGCCAGGGAGGGGAAGGGCGCAAGCAGGAGCCCTTTAGGAGGCTCCAGCGCAGACCAGCGTTGGGCAGATGTGTGAATTACAATTACTTCTGATGTCATCCTTCTACCATAACTGCTGTTCCTAAATTCACCCAACACCTCCTAATCACCAGATCCAGCAGCATCTCTCAGGATCTCTCTGTGTATTTCACCTTTTTCCCCTCCCTGTCTTCTAAAAATGGTCTCTTTCTTGGGGTTCCGAGTTTGCTCTTTCCTCTCAACTGCACCTTCTAGTACCTTGCATTGACGTCTCTTTTTCTGACCCCTTCCTATTGGGACTTCTCAGAGTTTGGTCCTTATTTCTCCTCTGTTCTTGTCCTCTCTTCACACCTTGGTGGTCTCTTCGCTCATGAGGTCTAATCCCTCATGCACATTTATTATTAATTTCCAATTGTCCCCACCCCTGCTCCGGACTACCATTAACCTACCTGATGTCTTTTTAGCTTTGCCTTTTATGGATATGCCAGATAAACAGTCATTCAATACGTGGTTTCTCGGGTCTTGCTTCTTTTACTTTACATAGGGTTTTTGAGGTTCGTTCACATTGTACTGTGTATTTTTAATTTATTCCTTTTTTATTGCTGAATAGTATTTCACTGTATAAATATCCCTCATGTTTTTATAATAAAACATTTTGAAGTTACAAAAACATTGAAATAGTGTTAGGAATACCCATGTGCCCTTCACCCAGGTTATCTAATTGTTAAGATTTGGCACATTTGCCTTATTTATCACAGAAGAAATATAGGTTTCTGTGTTGTTTTTGCTGGACCAGGGTAAGTTGCTAACATCATGACATTATATCCCTGAATCCTTTAGAATGTACAACATATTCTACTTTATAACCACAATACTATTATTGTATCTAAGAATATAACATTGACTCAATAATAAAAATTAGTTAGATTATTTATTATTGTTTTTAGATTTTCTCAATAGCCAAAAAAATTCCTTTGTAACTTTTTTTGAAATCCAAAATCTGATCAAGTTTAAGCAGTACATTCGTTTGCCATGTTTCTTTGCTCTCCATTAAGACGAATAGTTTTGCTTTTTTGTTTTGTGTTGTGGTCTTTCGTGATGTTGACCATCTTGAAAAGCCCACCCAACTATCTGTAAAATATGTCACATTTCAGATTTGTCTGATTTCTTTTTCCTTCATAATTAGATTCAAGTTAAACCTTTTTTTGGAAAGAATACTACTACAAGTTTTTTTTATCCAGGTAAGGATAAGGTGTCATGTAGTTTGGGAGAAGGCGAGCACAGGTCTCGAGATCAACCCCCCCCCACACACACACACTGAGACCACGTGGCTCCTGGAACATTGGTTGGGTTTTCCCTATAGGCTTTTGCCATGAGGTTCCCAGGCTTACTTTGTCACCTAGTTTTGTTGTACCTGTTGGTTCTGCTATGTTTGTTTTTATGGGAGGATTTGGTGACATTCAAAATCTATGCAGTCAGAAAGAAAAGGGAGCTCAGAATCATTACAAAACAGTAAGTGTTGGGGCCAAGCCCGTGGTGCACTCGGGAGAGTGCGGCGCTGGGAGCGCAGCTTCGCTCCCTCCGCAGGTTCGGATCCTATATAGGGATGACCAGTGCGCTCACAGCGCTCACTGGCTGAGCGCGGTGTGGCCAGTCTCAAAAAGGACAAAACAAACAAACAAACAAACAAAAAAACAGTAAGTGTAAACCAGGACCCTCCTGGGCAAACTCTACCTATAATCCACTAATTCTACTCCTATGTGTCTACTCTGAAGAAACCAGTGTTGCACGTGTTTCATCATTTGGGAAAATTCTCAGCTATTATCTCTGGTGATACCGCCCTTCCTCCATTCTCTCTATTCGTCCCTGGGCGCCTCTCTTTAGATGTAGCATTGATCATCTCATTCTATTCTTCCAATCTCTTAGCTTTCGTATTAGTTTCCTAGGGCTCTGTAACAAATGACCACAAACCGGGTGGCCTAAAGCAGCAGACGTTTATTCTTTCATAGTTCTGGAAGCCAGAAGTCCAAAGTCAAGGGTGTGTCCTTCTCAGGGCTCTACTCTATTCCTCTCTCCCAGATTCTTGTGCCGCCAGAATTCCTTGGTGTTCTTTGGCTTGTAGCCTCATCACTTTGACCTCTGCCTCCATTTTTCACTTCGCCTTCTTTTGTGTGTGTGCGTGAGTCGTCTTATCTTCTCTTAAGGTCCTTTGCCATTGGATGTAGGGNTGTCAACAGTGGAAAGTATCTCTGTTTGTAATATTCAAGTTTAATCTGATTCCATTGGCTGTGCAATGACTGGTAACCTAAAGTTAATAGCCGTTTAAGTGTTTGTACATACTCAAAATCTGCCTAGTAGCACGATGACCAGTGCGCTCACAGCGCTCACTGGCTGAGCGCGGTGTGGCCAGTCTCAAAAAGGACAAAACAAACAAACAAACAAACAAAAAAAACTGGCTGAGCGCAGTGTGGCCGGTCTCAAAAAGGACAAAACAAACAAACAAACAAAAAAAAAACCAGTAAGTGTAAACCAGGACCCTCCTGGGCAAACTCTACCTATAATCCACTAATTCTACTCCTATGTGTCTACTCTGAAGAAACCAGTGTTGCACGTGTTTCATCATTTGGGAAAATTCTCAGCTATTATCTCTGGTGATACCGCCCTTCCTCCATTCTCTCTATTCGTCCCTGGGCGCCTCTCTTTAGATGTAGCATTGATCATCTCATTCTATTCTTCCAATCTCTTAGCTTTCGTATTAGTTTCCTAGGGCTCTGTAACAAATGACCACAAACCGGGTGGCCTAAAGCAGCAGACGTTTATTCTTTCATAGTTCTGGAAGCCAGAAGTCCAAAGTCAAGGGTGTGTCCTTCTCAGGGCTCTACTCTATTCCTCTCTCCCAGCTTCTTGTGCCGCCAGAATTCCTTGGTGTTCTTTGGCTTGTAGCCTCATCACTTTGACCTCTGCCTCCATTTTTCACTTCGCCTTCTTTTGTGTGTGTGCGTGAGTCGTCTTATCTTCTCTTAAGGTCCTTTGCCATTGGATGTAGGGCCCGCTGGATAATCTAGGATGATCTCGCCTTCAGATCCTTAACTTAATTACATCTCCTAAGACCCTTTTTCCAAATAAAGGCACACCCACAGGTCTAGGTAGACATAGCTACCGAGGAGTCGCCATTCAACCCACTACAGGCTTTCTTTTATATTTTAATCTCTTTCTCTTATATGCAAAATTTTGGGTTATTTTTTTAATTTATATCTTCCAGTTTACTATCTTTTCACCTGTGTTTAATCTGCTATTTAGTTTATCACCAAATTTTAAACTTAAATGATTATATTTTTAATGTCCCAAATTCTGTTCGATTCTTTCTTAATTTTGCCTGGTTTATTTTTGAAACTCTCTTGCTCCTTGCTACTTTTGATTCTACCTTTTGTTTCTTTAGACGTGTCATAAAATTTATTTTATATTCTAAACATGATAATTCCAAACTCTAAAGCCCTTGGCACCAAATTTGTAGTTTGTTGTTTCTTCTGGCTCTCACATGACAGGATTACTTAGCCTATAACTTAATGCTGTACACTCACATTCCAAAATCCCAGTGGCTTAACACTGCAGAACTTTGTACTCACCATAAAATGGCATGTTGGCGGATTGAGGTGGGGCTTTGCTCCATGAAGTCATTCATGGCCCTGACTGATGAAGTCTGCCATGCACCACACATGGCCTCCAATATCTCCCTGAGTGTTGACATCCTGCTAGTAGACAGGGAAGGGGAGACCCTAGAGGATCACAGGGGAGGTTTTTGTGGGCCAGGCCTAGAAATGGTACGTAACACTTCTGCCCTCTTTCCACTGGCCAGAGTGCAGTTCAAGGCTCCACCTACATGCAAGGGTGGCTGGAAAATGTCATTGCTGGCTGGGCAGTTGATTTCTAGCAGCAATTACTCACTGTGGAGGGATGGCAGGAGACACTGGTTGAGAAATAGTCACCTCCACCATATGCCTCATTTATCTGTGGTTTGATAATTTTTTTTAGCTTGTATTTGATTGAGCTTAATCTAGGGGAAATCTGAACTGGAAATTTCCCTCAGAGAAGATATTCATTTGCTTCTCTAGGAAAGAAGACACTACTAGACACTACTGACCTGGGACCACTTGCAAGCTTAGTGATATTTTAAAAACTCTGTGTGTGTGTGTGTGTGTGTGTGTATTTTATCTGGCATCTAGTTATATTGAAAGGGGAGAGTTCTTCAGAGTGTCTAATCTTCCAGCCCTTCATCAGTGTTCTTAACCTGTCTGTCAACAGTGGAAAGTATCTCTGTTTGTAATATTCAAGTTTAATCTGATTCCATTGGCTGCGCAATGACTGGCAACCTAAAGTTAATAGCCGTTTAAGTGTTTGTACATACTCAAAATCTGCCTAGTAGCATCAGATATTCTGGTTATGTTCCATTAGTCTGACAGTCTGGTTCAGTATTAATAGGAAGTGTAAATCCCTTAGTACAATAGTGTACACAAATATGACATACACGGAGCACATGCAAACACTGCATTGTTTCTGTAGCAACTGTCTTCCAAAGAGCTCTCATGTATTTTCATATTTATTAACTCACGTGTCCTTCAGATTTTATAATCTGTTGGAATGAGGTGAGATTCTTTTAGCTCCATTTTGGAGATGAGAAATCTGAGCCTCTGAAGGTTGTAGTTGAAGACAGAGTTTCACAAGGCCCAGAATCTTTCCTCCTGCCCACGTGTTTCCTTTGCAGCGACTGCCTTCAGGGCCTGGACAGCAAAGATGGTGTGCTGATAGTTTTCTCTTAAGCAATTGATGTTTTCATAGTCTTGTGCAAATTCTCATGATTAAAATCTCTCACTAAGTCACTTTGAAGAAACTTTAGTCAATTCTAACAGGGTTTTCTACAGACTCCACAAGCCTGAGAATACCCAAGGAAACAACATCACTTACTCACAGCTCAGTGCCCCCGTTCAGATTCTCATGATTAAAATCTCTCACTAAGTCACTTTGAAGAAACTTTAGTCAATTCTAACAGGTTTTTCTACAGACTCCACAAGCCTGAGAATACCCAAGGAAACAACATCACTTACTCACAGCTCAGTGCCCCCGTTCAGTTGGTACCTAGAGATCCGATCCGTGGCAAAGCCCTTCCTCTCCTGCAGTTCAGTGTGCAGGGAGGTGGGCTTGCTGTGGCCCCGTGGAGAGGCAGTGTGGCACTCTGCTCAAAAGCCCTGCACCAAAACAGAATGACCCGTGCTTGCCTTGTCACGCTCTTCTAATCACCTTGAGCAGGGCACAACTTTTCTTGGCTTCCATCTGCTTGCCTTTAAGAAAAGAGGATAGTGATATTTCCTACTTCAAAGCGTGAGGATTAAGAAAAGCATGCTGGTGATGCACCTTGTATCCTATTTGGTGTACACTTGGTTTTTCTACCTGTTAGCTGTCTTTGTCTTGTCCTTCTGGCATTTTTCACATGGTGAAGAAGACGCTTGGAGAGGCTTGGACTACTGGTCAGAGATGCCGCTCCTGGAGTCAGGCTGTTGAATTTGGATTCCTAGCTGTGTGCCCCACTTACCAACTACGCAACCTTAGGGTGTCAACTCAACCTGTCCAAGTCTCTGTTCAACGGGGGCAATCATGGTACGTGGCTTATGAGATTGTTTTGTACTAACTATTTTGCCCAACACCTGTCCCCATTTCCACTCGTCCCCTCCCACCACACAGACACCTGACTTGTTGCCACTGGAGTGACAAGATGTTAATGTCGCATGATGGTTCATGGCAGATGTGGGTGAGATCTTCTGATTCCCAGGCTCTTTTCTCGTGTCACACTGCCTTTTTCCACTTGATGTAAGTGGACTCCTCTTTCTCAGCATCTGAACAAGATCTCATCTCAAGCTTTCTGGTTGTTAGTAGGGTTTTCATTTAGAGAGAATGCCTAGTTGTGGGCCTGCATATCGACAACTTATAGATTTCTATTTTATTGATAGTTTTGCTTTTTTCCAATGCTGTGATAAAATTGTCCTTCTCTGTAATGGTCGCCCCAAACAAAGGGTTTTTCTGCCACTACCCTTGGCACCAACTCAGTAGTAGTGTAGAAAGGAAAAGAGCAGGGAAGGTATGATTTCTCTAATAATGAAAATAATAGCTGCCTTTAATTCAGTGATTATTATATGATTCATTTACACGAATTATCTCTCTAATCATCCCTGTAAAAGGAAAGATATAACAGGATTTATAGCCCTCCAATAATTTTTAATGGGAGTTGATCTTAGTTTGCTGAAGCAGGGAGATGGGTGTGGGTTTGAAGAACTGGACACTAGGACTGGGAATGAGCTGACATGCTCTGCCAAAGAAAAAGGAGAAACTAGGCCTGGGGGGCAAGGGAACAGATCTGGAAGGGAGAGAGTCAGATACCAAAGCTGAGCACTATGCAGTGAGAAGGGAGAGAGAGGGATACTGGGAGCCACAGGCCAAGAAGAGAGACAGGGAAACTACATGTAATGAGGATTTTGGAGTAAACGCTGTGCCCAGTGTACTGTCAGGACACCTTCAGTACGGTGGACATTGTTCACCAGCACTTTCTTGTGAGTCAATAATTTTCAGTCAGTGCATGGTGATGATTTCTGCTTCAACATCGTTATGGGGTGAAAACAACACAAGAAAGTGGAGTTACCAGAGGTGTGAATTACATTTCCTTCATTTTAAGCTGAACAAACTGAGAGTCTCTCAAGGTGGCCAGCAGGTAATTGGTGGAACTGGGGTTCAATGTGGGCTTCCACTGACTTCAAGGCCTGTGTGTTTACAAACTTTGCTAAATGGGCCAAAGTCTACTGTGAACCATGACCTTTCCCCTTTCATGTCCCCTGGGACATTCCTGTTGCATCTCAGAACATGAGCATAAACTCAAGTGTGTGGAATTTATTTTAAAAACAATACTTTAAGATACTGTTGGGATGTGAATTAGGTATACGTTCATTTGAATCCTGGTTCTCATGTTTACTGGCAAGGGAAACTCAGAGAACTTGCTTCATTGGTCTGAGCCTGGCTTCTCCTGTATGTAAATTATCTGCCACAGAAGCTAATGTGAGGACGTGATGAGGTCATTCTGGAAATCTCTCAGCACAGTGCTTGGCACAGAGTAAAAGTCTGTTCTATGGTTACCGTTAGACATTATTAGGTATGTTGCAGGCGCATAGTGTCCTGTATATTTCATTAGCTTGGCATAGCATTAAAGCATTAAGATCTTGTCTATTATTTTGTAATTGATTGGTTGGTGAATTGATGTCCATTGTGACGTGTCTGGTTTATGACACTTCTTAATTACTCAAACTTATTTTCTCATTTTGGCAGACGGTAGTTTTAAAGAAAGCTGCCACAACGAATTCCATTCTATGTGCTCTTTTTACAATGTGATATTGCCCCTCACCCGTCAAATGGTGTCGCCTCTTTCTCAACTTGGATGGACCTTTGTGAGAGCTTTGACCAATAGATACAGTAAAGTGATGCTATGTGACTTCTGGATCTAGGTTATAAAAATGCCAAATATTTTCTCCTTGTTCTCTTGAGTTGCTCATTTTGGATTCTCAAAATTCGAGAGGCTGGGAAGTCTAAGATCAAGGCCCAGCAGATCTGGTGTGTGTTGAGGGCCTGCTCTCTGCTTCCACGATGGTGCCCTGTAGCTGTGTCCTCATGTGGTGGAAGGGGTGGATGGACAAAAGGGAAGCAGTCCTTAAAGATTTGGAAGATTCTCAGCCTGGCCATGTTGTAAAGAATGGAAAGTCATGTTCAGGAGAGACCCGCAATGGTGTGGCCAAGAGAACATTTGTAAGGAGATTAGTATGGATAGAAGGAAGCCAGATGCTACACATCAAGATAATGGGGAAATTGACCCCAAAGGAATTTCAGAGATTACTGGTGCTGTCCCTCCCAACACAGAACCAGAGTGCCAAGGCCTAAGAGACAGAACGATGTCAAAAGAAGGGACTTGCTGCCCACAAGACCCCAGCACTTGCTGCTCTGTGCCACCTCAAGTCTCTGCTCCCTGCATTCTGGCACAGGGCTTCTCTACCATCCCAGCTGTGGCTCCAGTGGGCCCAGGTGTGCAACAGGCCACAGTGCCTGCCATCCAGAGGGCACAGGCAATAATCCTTGGTGTGTCTGCAAGCTGCCATCTCCAGCAGGGCGTAGAGGGCACAATCTGTGGGGGCATGACTACCTCCACCTAGATTTCAAAGAGTGCTTCAGAGAGCCTCGGGGGGCCCAGGTAGAGAGAGTCCCCATAGGGCAAAGGTAAAGGAAGCAAGTGACAGAAATACCACGCCTGCTGCTTTAGCAGAGAGAAAGGCTCTGGGGACTCAGCAAACAGCAGCACGAGGTGGAGCTGGAGTTAAGGATGAGTGAAGAAAGGGCTGCACCTGCCGGGCCCCTCCCCTCCTCTTGTCTCTGCTGCTCCCTTCCTCTTCCTTCACCCCTGGGAGCATGTCTTTACACCCGGGACGCTGCTTCCCAGCTTGGCCACCAGCATGAGGAATGCGGGGGCGGGCATCCGAGCCACCCAGCCTGGATCCTGGAGCATTTGTCACTGTGGCCGGGGCTGGGACCCCAAGTGGCCCAGCTTGGATTAGATGCCCAGCATGGTCCACTCACCATAGCCAGAGAGGTCGGGTCACATGAGCTCCTGAATGGGCCGCGTGGGGATTGCAGGAAGAATTTCCCAGGGAGAAGCAGTAGCTGCTCCTGGAAGTTAAATGTCCAAAGCAGGGACCCTTCAAATCTTGTTTAAAAAAATCACCGACCTTAACCAAAAGAGGAACGAAGAGAGGGAGGGAAACAAAGGGCTGGGGACAAGGACAATGAAATTCTAAGTAAGAAGCAAACATCCTAAAAAGGAAAGAGAAACACAACAAGGGTTTGGAGGGGCTGGGGTGGGAGGAGGAGGTGGAAACTCGAGTCAAGTCCGGACAAGGCGACAGACCCTCCTTTTGCAGCTTCAGGGTTCAATTTGCAGCAGCGACGAAGGGTGGGCTGGCCTCCCTGGGGTGCGTGGCCGCCCGGCCCTGCCCCTGCCTCTGTCTGTGTTCTTGGCCTGCTTAGCACATCCCAGAGCAGCTGTAAGAATCCCGCGAGTCCCGTGAGATTCGAAGGGAGACAGCAGGAGATGCGAAGACTAAACGCGAGGCTGACCGCGCGCGCCCCCCAGCGCGACCCCGGCTGAGGCTGCGGGTGGCGATTCTTTTAGCCGCCAGCAGAGGGCAGTGGCGGGCCAGGCAGGTCCTAGGCGCTCTCAGCCGTCCAGTTCTGAACTTAGCGTTCACCGCCCTGCAGACCTAGGTTTCCCCGTTCTGAGCAAGACACGTCTATCGTAATGCTTCTTTTCTTTTCCGTCAAGGGGATTTGAGAGTTTGCTGCGAAGATGGTGTGTAAATACCAAGTAAGAAATACACTGCCCAGCCTCAGCCCTCCCTAGAAGCCCTCAAAGAGCGCGTACTATTTGATAGGGTTGCCCTTTAAAGGGATTTAGGTGTTAGCATGCATTTACCAAGGGCTAACCATAGTGCTAAAATTTACCTACCTGAAATCATTTAGCTCTGCAAGAAGGTCTGATTATCTCCATTTTTCAGACGAGGAAGCTGAGGCTCAGTCAAGTGAGATCCCGTGGCTAACGAGAAGCAGGAATAGGATTCAAACTTTGGTCTGTCGAGCTCCAACATCCGTTCTGCTAGGCCACATGCTTCTTATGGGGCTTGGGTTTCTGCCAGATCATCCTACCTCATGCTTCCATTTTTAACTCAGAAAGCTCCCCTATTCCAATGGCTGCACCGCTTGGACTTGGAAACTATCAATACATCAAAAAGATATTTCTCACACCTAACAAAGTGATGAATTGCTCATTTGGGTTATTCTATTATTCCTGAGGCATATGATCTTTCAATACATTTTATATATGGTAAAAGCATCCAAAGAGAATTATAAACACGAATCATCAAGCAGGGCACAGTGTCTGCACCAAACATTATCTGTTTATATGCTGATCACTAGTGATCACTGATCAGGTCATGTAAGCTGTAGCTGCAGTGATCACGTTAACTCCTGTGACTTGGGAGGCTTTTTAAAAAAAAGAGAGAGAGGGGGGAAGTTTGATCAAGTGGTTGGTTCACACTAGATTGAGCCATAGAAGCTGCTGATTATTTCACACTCCTAGACAGCTGAGTCTGACCATTCTCTACCAATCTCTATCATTAATGGTTGATCCAGCAATATTTTAGTATCTGATCCCTTTTGTTAGAGATCAGCCATTGGCCATTCCAGGTTCAACACCAATTGCAAAGCTAGACCAGAGAAAATGGCTTGGATCCAAGACCTAAAAGTGCCTTTATTTGACTGAACTAAACTGCCCATCCTTACCCCCCACCCCTGCCCCAGACACACTTGGATCCAAGACCTAAAAGTGCCTTTATTTGACTGAACTAAACTGCCCATCCTTACCCCCAACCCCTGCCCCAGACACAGGTGTAGCAGCTGGAGAACTAGAGCAGTCCCTCCACCCCAGACATGAGAATTCCTGTCCTGGGTGAGTTTATGGGAAGAGAATGCAAAAAAGGGACTCCCAGCCCCTGCAGGCAGACAGCACAAGAAGGGCTAAAGCCTGTTTTTTTGCCAAAGTCGCCGCCCCCCACTAGTGCGAGGAGAGCAGCCAACCTGAGGTCACGAGGGGGCAGAGGAGGGTAGCTAAGTGCATGAGGAAGATGGAAGCTTTATCACTAGCAAGGGGATGGAGGTGCTTCAGGACAGAGGTGTTAACTGAATTTCACATATGGAAGTGTCAATGCCCCAAATAAGAAGTTTCTCTCCCCAAACTTCTACCATCCTTTGAGAAGCCCCTAAAAGAATGGAATAAAATGGGAGTGTGTCTAAAAAGAGATTCCATTTTAAATGCAGTAATTCAGCTCTTTTCCATCTTTGCACAGAGGTAAGGAGGGATGGAATTATCTGAAAATTTCATTAAGTTTTCATAAAAAATAGCTTTCCAAAAGTAAAAAGTATTTCAGTAAAAACTCCAAAAGTTACATTTTTGTCCTTATGTAGGAAAATAATTTTTGTTTCTTTTTTCATGCATTCTACTTGCTAAATAATTGCACCAAGCTAGTGGGCAGTGCTGAAAAATAAAACAGGGCATTTTTAAAGTCCAGTGACCTCAAAACTATTAGCATGAATGTTCGTAATCAAATATATCTCCCCTTTTAACATTTTAGGGTTATTTTGGTTGTAGTCCCTACACTTCACACTGTAATCAAAGCCTGTTATCTCGGTCTTGCAATATTTGTGACTCAGACTCTAATGGTGACTGTCTGGCACATACCTCAGTAGTTGCTTTTAAAGATGTGCAAATTGTGAGCTTTTCTTTCAACTCAATCTTGCATATTTCATTTGAAAAACCACTTCTTTAACATACCAAAGTCTGTCTTTGAACAAGTGAAGAAAATAAAACGTAGTTCCCAACAGAGGTGATCTGCAAAGCAAATTTCGATTTGTGAATTAGGTACTTGGAGTGATGCATTGTTAATTCTTTCAAGTCTCTTGGGTGTAGAGTAGTTATTTGAAAATTCACTAATCTATACAGGGTTTCAACTCATCTTTAGACTTTCCAAATGCTCAAGGAGAAGTACAGAGAGGAGTCTAGTAGCGGGAAAGTCTGACTTAACGTTCTCAGGCTGTCTGGCTCTGAGTCGGGTATATAAAGTTACTTCTCGGAGTCCTGTCAATTTGAGGTGATGTATATATGTTCAGGCTCTAAAATGCACCCATTAACTTGAGAAGCCTGGATTTCAGAACTTTGGGAGCCTCTTTCCATAGCTGGACAGTTTCCAGAGGGAGGGAAAACCTAAGATTTCTGTCTCCTTTGTTAGAATCCCTTGTCTGACAGCATTCCCTTCTTTAGAGATATTTACAGTAATGTTTGTGCATGGGAGCTGATTGCAAGAGATTAAGGGTATGTCTGGCATTCTGGAGATCTGTGTACCTCTGTGTGGTTACTTTGCTGGAGTCTCAGAATCAGGCCTAATTTAGGAGACAGTTTCTATTAAAATGGCCAAGCCTTTGGTGAACCGATGAGGCCACACGGTGGCTGGTGGGGAGAGGTGCTGGTGCCGGGAAGGGTACAGATACAGAGTCAGAGACCTGGCTGTGGATGGGGCTCTACCCTCTCACCGGCTGCGGCTGCGTGGCCCCAGCCTCGTCACTGTGCTGCTTTGAGCCTTAGTTCTGTCACCTGCAAAATGAGGATGTTATCTACCTCCCAGAGTTATGTTAAGGACTAAAATGCAAATGCAAAACACCTCATTCCAGATATACGAGAGATGGCCGAGTACTGGTAACTATTCTTACTAAACTGTTCAATAAACACCTGTCAAATTGGCTTATGCCTTTGGCCTCAGGCTATTACTTTCACTGCTCCAGAGTCCAATTCAGCCTCTCATCCACCCACGGATTGCCCCAGGTAAAGTGCTTCTTGAGTAGCCCGATTCCGGGGACCTTCTGCCTGGACTGACGTGTTCCCCTGAAATCATCCTGTTCTTAAAGTTGGAAGCTTTACACATTGCATAACATGCAAGCATAACGACGGCAGCAGCTCCCTTTTCTTGTGGGCTTATTAAGTGCTGGAAACTGTACCAAGTGCTAGATCGTATGTTGTTGAACGAGTGTTAGTAATCATAGTGGCTAGAGGGAGGACTCTGGATCCAGGCTGCCTCAGTTTGAATCCTGGCTCCTCTGCACCTGCTGGCATGAAACTTTAGGCAAGTCACCTTCTCTGGGCCTGTAAAGTGGGGTTAAAAATAGTGCTTATCCCTTAGGGCTAATGTG
Source organism: Galeopterus variegatus (assembly GCF_000696425.1). Classification (NCBI taxonomy): domain Eukaryota; kingdom Metazoa; phylum Chordata; class Mammalia; order Dermoptera; family Cynocephalidae; genus Galeopterus; species Galeopterus variegatus. Next base: position 450,088 of record NW_007726811.1, read on the forward strand.
AAGATTAAATGCTGTATTAGTTTCCTAGGGCTGCTGAGACAAAGTACCACAAATTGGATGGCTTAGAACAATAGAAATTTATTATCTGACAATTCTGGAGGTCAGAAGTTAGAAATCAAGGTGATGGCAGGGTCATGGCCCCTGTGAAGTCTCTAGGGGAAGTTTCTTCCTTGTCTTCCAGCTGTTCTTTGGCTTGTGAACGGTCACCTTCTCCCTGTGTCTCTTCACATCTCTTCCCTCTGTACACTGTGTCCAAATTTCCCCTTTTTATGAGGACACCAGTTATGTTGGGTTAAGGCCCACTCTAATGACCTCATTTTAACTTGATGACACCTGTAAAAACCCAATTTACAAATAAGGTCACACTCTGAGGCACTAGGGGTTGGGACTTCAACATATCTTTTTGGGGGAGACACAATTCAACCTATAACAGGTGCACTTAGAACAATACCTGGAACACAGCAAGTATTACACAGATATTAGCTACTTTTATTTTTAACACTTACTACATTCTAGCCAGAGAAGTATTAGTATTCCCATTTTAGAGATGGAAAAAGTGAGGCTATGAGAAGTTAAGGATTAGTGTCAATTCCTTTAGCTAGAAAATAGGAAGATCCTTACCCAACCTGGTCTTCTGATCACATGCTTGTCATCTCCCCACTGTACCCTCCTCTCCCAGAGTGGGACAGATCACCCAGAAGAGGGTTCAGTATGCCTGACACACGGTTATAGCCCAGACTTCCAGGGGGTGGCCCCAGAGGCCTGCCTGCAACTCTGGACTCAGAATTCACTTAATGCTGCCTCTGGGCAAATGCTTATATGTTATAAAAGAATAATTTCCAAGATTCTTACTAGTATTTTGTAACTTGTATCTCTATCACCATGTTTTGACTAAATTGATGTGCCTAAAATATAACCTCATTTTCTCTTTTCAACCAGCTGTTTTGATATCTAGTAGACACAGCCATAATCATTGAATGGAAATATGCACGGACCTCAGAAAAACGAAATGAATGGCTTTAGAAATTGAAGATTAATATCACTTTCTAAAGGTGACCATACACCAGGAATTAAGAAAGTTTGTGTAACTACGAAATTTCTCTTTGGCTGTGGAAACTGATTGTTCAGTGATATAATCAGCTACGCAGTTGTTTTTCTGCATGTACTCTTAAGTTTGGAAACATAAATAAAACGGTTAAAAAAAAAAGCTAACAGGTTTTATCTTGAAATAAGCATGTTTTATGTTCCAGAGTACAAATATAACCACTAGATCTATTAAGGTCATGAAACACAAAGCACAAAGAACATTATATTAAAAGGCAGGATATATATATCAAGGTTCAAGCCACTTCCGTTCTTTTTGCCCCTCCTCTCCATCTATATTTATTAGAATTGTGGCCTTGGGCAAATATATTCAACATTTTTCCACCTAATATATGTAAAATGCCAAGAGTTATTCCTTACCTCTAAAATTACAGGTGGAGGATTAGACCAGGAAGTCACCTGAAGTCCCTTCTATTTCTAAGATGTGTATGGTGCCATCAAGGTTCACAAGTCCCTGTTCAGGTGACACTCTGCTCACGTGGCCTCTGATGTTGAGTTGAGGATCCCTCTGCCAGTGATGCACGTGATCGTGTTTGGCCATTGTGCAGGATGCTCTCTGGTCGTCTGTCCCCTCTGCCTTCTCTAGCCTGCCTGAGCCTTGTCCTTGATGGGTGGCCTCAGCCGGATGGTGGTGTCCTGCTGTCCACATGTCCTCTCCTGGCTCTTCCACCCTCAGGGAGGGGAGGTTGGGTGGTAATGGCTCCTGCTATCACCAAGCCTGGGTACGTCTCCACTGCCCCCCTCAACGCTGCCCACACCACTGTGAAGAGCCCCTCAGTTAAACTCTGTGCAGTCTGTATGTCGCCAGGACCTTGATGGAGTCAAGCTATGACTGTCTTGAATTGTGCTGACACAGTGTATCATTAAAAGCATCTCACCTTCCTTTTTTATTTTTCTAGAAGATTCTTTCTATTTTAACGTAGAATTTCATATTTAAAAGTTGCATTCTATTACAGGTTAAGAGTTAGGAGATACAAATAGGTATTTACATATGAAACATGAAATTAATTAGAGTGGTACAATGTGGAGCTTCAGACTTGAGTCAAAAGAATAGTTACTTTTGTTTTTACATGTTTTAAATGTCTGCTATTGAAACAAATTTACTTAAAATCAGAAAGTGAACATTAAGCATGATGAAAAGTGAAATTCTTCATTTTACCTGCGTAAGAAATATCCACCCTCTCATCCCTTCATCCCTTTACACGTACCACCACCTCTGTCTGGAGAGCTCTCTGTGCCTGGATGAGCCCTACCTGTCCCCAAGTCCCAGCTCCTCTGAGAGCCCTTCCCTGACTCTTCCAGGCTGACATGGCTTCTTGTCACTCTTCGTTGCCACCGCTCTTTCTGTGCACACCTACTGATTCCTCTTCTCATATTTTGCTGTTACTGTGAAATAGGAAAAAATAAAGCATGCTTTTTATAGCTACAGTTAGGGTTGCCAGATAAAATATAGGACATCCAGTTAAATTTGAATTTTAGGTAAATAACAAATAATTTTTTTAGCATAAGTATATCCATGCTTTTTATAGCTACAGTTAGGGTTGCCAGATAAAATATAGGACATCCAGTTAAATTTGGATTTTAGGTAAATAACAAATAATTTTTTTAGCATAAGTATATTGCATGGATTATTTGGGACATACTTATAGTAAAAGAAAAATCGTTGTTTGCCTGAAATTCAAATTTACTGGGAATTCTATATATTTTTGTTTTTCCTTTCCTTTCCTTCCTTCCTTCCTTCTTTCTTTTTTGTTAAAATAAACCAGGCAACCCTAACTACAATGGCCTTCTAAAGTGGGTGGCTCCTGTTCAAAGAAACACGTTCTCTCTTTTTTCTTCCTTCTTTCCTCCCTCCCTTTTTTCTCCTTTCCTCCCTTCTTTCCTTCCTTCCTTTTTTTTCCCCCCAGCATTCTATGAGCTATGCAAATTTATGAGTTGAGCGGGAGCTCTGGAGGGCTGCATTGCTTTCAGAAAACTTTGAAGCTTGGAGAGAAATTTTGGAGGTGGGTGCTATGGGTCAGAAAACCGAAAAGAGATGAATCAGTAAGATGTACAAGGCTGGGACCTTCAGAGTAAGGGGTCCAGGAGAAAGTCTGGTGGGGGTAGCTGACAGGAGTTTTAAGAACTTGGACATCTGATATTCAATTTGGAGTTCTTTGCATTGCTCTCCATCTTTCCCCCCTCACCCCACTGAATCCCCAGTAAAGTTCACTCCACTCATAAATATCTTTGTAAGGCAGCTCCTTTGTGTAATATAGGACAGGGATGAGCTTCATTTCTAATGCCATAAAGGAGGGTACTTCAAAAAGTTCATAGAAAGATTTGTATTATCTTTCAATTCTATTTTTTCACAGGCCTTTTGAAGTACCCTCTTATTATGGAAGCAAGTGTCTAGAGGTAGAGATGATGCAATATATGAGCCTCCTGTGGAGTTGCAAAAACATTGGTGGAAATAGGGTTGAAACCAATCAGATGGAGAGCTCAAGAGAGAAAGCTGCAATTGACCTCTAGATTACATTTGTTTGTGTGAGGCTCTCCCTTAATAATAATAATATAATAAGTTAATATTAACAGTGCTTACAATGTGCCATGTATATGCATATGTACACACACACACACACACACACACTTCCCGCTTTGCACAGTTCAGATATGCACAAAATTCAGTTACCACAGTTTAGTTAAATAATACCAGTTCTCCAACAACATAATTCAAATTTCTATTACCATAGTATATTAACTAAAATAAATATGCCATCCTAACTGTAGTTATCATAGCATAAACTATAAGGTTTACTGTTAGCTCCTCAGTCCATAAATTCCTATTTAAATAACAAATGTATATCATGATCAGTGACCAATCATGTGACTTCTTTCAAAGTCTGCTAGTGATTGGTTGCTGCTCATCTATTATTTAGCTTATGCACAGACAGCAAAACAGGTAGTTGTGTTGCCTCATTGTCTCCCAGTGATAAACCCATGTAATTTATCTTTTAATGCATTGCTATTGTTGGATAGCTCCTGGTCACCCTGATTCTCTTGGGCACTTGAATGAATATATGAAAATTTGCTTGTTTTCTACAAAAGCAGCTTCACTAATCCAGCAAATGGGCCAAGGAGTCATTTCAACTTTTAAAGTCTGTTATTGTAGGTGTACTCTCGAACAGGCTATGGCTGCTACAATGGGAGATAATGCTAATTTTTTAGCTGAGTTTTGAAAGAAATATAACATGAAACATGCAACTAAATACATTCAAGCATCATGGCAGAGAGTAACAGTGAAGTGATAGGTGTGCAGGATGGCAGAAACTTTTACTACATTCGAATCAGTGCAAATGGGATTATAGAAGGAATAGTTGACCATGCAAACCTTGACAGTGGCATCCTTTGAGAAACTAGGTATGCAGCCAGAGGAATTTAATGAAAGCAAACTTATTTATATAAATTAGGAAAGTGGTTGTGGCAAACAGAATGAGATGTGCCACCAGCAAAAACGTTCACATTAAAGGGACTCTTGGAGGTATTTCATAACATTGAAAGCACAAAGGATAAAATGTTGGAAGCCGATCTAAACTGAGAAAGGGTATGATGATTTGCCAAGGCATCAGAAAGATGCTTACTCACAGTGTGGTCGACCTCTAGAAGAAGGCAAGCACTGTTCACACTATTCTTGATAAGTATTTTTACAAAGGAATAAAACTCCTTAGTTCTCGATGTTTCTGTTTTAAATTATAATAGACTAATAAATGATAGTTTTACTATATTCTTTATTTTTCCTATACAGTTTTAACTGACAGTAACAGAATTTTCAATATTTTGACAAAAATTTTTAAAGGTCATGGAACAATTCTAATTTTCCCCACTGATTATAAGATAGCGTTGCATGCTTTCAGCTTGCATGGTTGTTTTTATGGTTCCACATTGCCATGCAAGGAGAGAACTACACATCTATATATCTCAAAATAACTAGTATCATTCCCATTACTCAGATGAGGAAATTGAAGCTTCAGAGAGTCTAAGCTACTTGTCCAAGGTCATGCACATGGTTAGTAATAGAGCTTGTATAGAACCTATGTGATCTGACTCCAAGACCTTTTCCCTTAACCACTGTATCATACTGTTGTCAATACCAGGCTGTGAGCCAGTAAAAGACTGGGAACCATATCTTTCAATCTTTATATGCCTAGCATGTTAAAATTATTTGACGAATGCATTTTGAATGAATGAAAAACAAAATAAATGAAATAAGGAACTATAAAAGGAATTAACATTTACTGTGTGAAAATAATGAGAAAACAAATTAAGACAGATTGAAAACTAAGCAGTAGCAAACTTACAGGTGTCCATTGTTAAAGAAAAATTGTGATGTTTATTAAAGATGGTAAGGCATTATAACACCAAAGGTCAAGGGTACAGGTGTCCATTGTTAAAGAAAAATTGTGATGTTTATTAAAGATGGTAAGGCATTATAACAGCAAAGATCAAGGGTTTGGATCCCTGTACTGGCCAGCCACACACACACACACACACACACACACACACACACACACAAGGTGAGGCAGACTTTATTCAAGAGCGAATCATTGTGGTAGGTGCAGGGACCACTGCAATGGGATCTTGCAGTGAGGGAGAGAAATTGGGCTGGACTCCAAATACAACAAGGACAAGTGGGGACTTATAGCGAAGGAGCACAGTGGGGTCAGTGGATGGAAGATTACTCAGAGGAAACATCAGGGGTAAAGGGGATTCTGGCTAGACCGACTCAACCGAACTCTTGCTGAAAGGGGGTAAGATGTTGGGGGTGGTCAAAAGTGGAAGATTTTCACTAAACTGACTTAGTAGGATTGTTGCTGAAACGAGACTCTACAAGGACAGAGAAGGAAGCGGGTCAGTGGATGGAAGATTACTCAGAGGAAACATCAGGGGTAAAGGGGATTCTGGCTAGACTGACTCAACCGAACTCTTGCTGAAGGGGGGTAAGATGTTGGGGGTGGTCAAAAGTGGAAGATTTTCACTAAACTGACTTAGTAGGATTCTTGCTGAAACGAGACTCTACAAGGACAGAGAAGAAAGGCCAAGGTTGGGTCTAGTTGAGCAGAGGGTTCAGATGAGGTGAATTAAAGCTTGGCCAAGGAAAAAGTCTTTGTGACCATCAGTTACAGATAAGATGGACAGATCCTCTAACTTCTCAAGTGATGTGAAGGCCAGCCATTTCTGAGATGCTTGGAAACATGTAATGTGGTGCAGAGGTCTATGGCTGCATGCTAAAAACCTTCTGTGATGGTCATCACATCAGAACACACTTAAATAAGACTTTGGGGAAATGAAAAATGAAGGTGCCATATCCTGCCCCTTTCACAGAACAGTTCTGAGGATGAGACCTATCCCATGACCTCTCTCAGACAAAGGCAAGCACAAGTTTCAAAGCCCCACAGAACTGTCACTGGAGAGGGGAGGAGTGGAAGAAGATAGTCCTTACATCATACCTGAAAATCACCTGAGATTTGTGGTTTGTGAGGATGTCAGAAAAGTTTCTACTAAAGCAGAGAGTCCAAATAGTCAAAGCACAGCAAAGCCCTGTGGAGCTTTGTGGAAAGCACAAACCAGAGAAAAATCAAGAGTTACAGATGTATAAAAATAGATACGGGTCAGGCAGGAATATGGAGATGAGGGCTTGTGGGCTGCAGAAGCCAGTACATTATGTTCTGTTCTGTTCTGTTCTGTTCTTTCAGCCACCACTTTTACCCAGGCAATAAACATGAAAGAGCAAGAGAGAAATAGGGTAGGTAAGGAAATCAGCTTGCATAAGAGCAGACCTAGACTGTGACAAGCAGATCACCAGCCTTCCTATATTCATGAGAAGGAAAATCAGCACAGCCAGGAGAGAAGATTTGGAGCAGACAATGAGACCAGACTGGGAGCACACTCCTTCTGCCAGATTCCAGAAAAGGCAGCTCTTCCTGGAACAAAGGAAGCCCCTGGGACAGCACAACGTCTGCATTAAGCCTGAAAAATACACCCTCCCATTTCAATTCAAGGCCCATCAGTTCAACCCACCAAAAGAATAAAATCATCTTTCTAAGTAGGAGTCTAGGGTGACTTTTCTGTTGAAAGAGCTGACCCTACAGAAATTCTCTGGGAGAATGTTCTTTCTCTTTCTGTCTCTCTCTCTCACACACACGCACATGCACACACATGCACACACTCCCATGGGTGCACAATCCAGTCATACAACAGCTCTACGATCCGCAGGAGGCTCCTTATAATCTACCCAGAGAGCAGAGAGCATGGAGGGTGAGAGAGTCTGGGCACTTTGGGGTCTAGAGTACTGAGCATGAGTGTTGGAAAGAAGAAGAAAAGTTACCAAATGATATTGTTGGGTTTCTGACATATACAAGCACAGATTATAAGTACTTTAAAAATTATTTTTTGTTGCTTCATGCTTCTTTGAATGCAGCACCTTGTGAAAACTGCATCCACGTGAGGCCCCCACTTATATCTGGATTTCATGCATTTTGTTTAAAATGGTCCAAACAGTTCAAACTTGAAAGCGGAGACCCCTACACCCCTCCTACTTGGTATCCGTCCCTATTATTTCCATATCTGATATCCCTAGCCCTTCCAGTCCTTTCCTAGCAATTCAGTTAGAGGCTCTTCTTTGGTAACTGACCTCAGTCATGCTTTTCACCCCCCTTTCCAATGTCATGCCCTCCCTCAGTTTCTGTGCACACCAGCTCCAGGCGAGATACCCTCCCTGCCCTTGCGGAGACATTAGAGAGTGTGTACAGGGAAAGACTCCCTGTAAAGGAAACATTTTCCAATGGATAATATGATCATCTTGCCTTGTAAAAAAGGTGAGTGAGCATCATAAAGATGATAAACATTTTTGATACGGAATGCATTATTTTGAATAAAAGAAATAGATTAAAACTTTTACTCATAAGAGGGGCTCCCTTAATATTATTAAATTTTCATATAGTAAAAAAGATAATATAGTTGAACCAATAAGAAGTCTCCCCTTACTTTTAATGAGTCAGTTAGGACATGCTAGGAATTATGCTCATCAACGGGGGAGTGAGGATTCTTAGGATTCTCTAGTTGCAGCAGCAACCTGGTCCCCTCCTTAGCCCCAGCCCCAGGAGGTCTGTCTCTCTCATGCCGAGGACCCTCTGTTGAGTGTTACATTACCAGCCACGTGGGGACAGGGACCACATGTATTCAGATTAGAATCTCTACACCTATCACAATGTCGAGTTTATAGGACTATATGTATAAGAGCATCTAGTAAATGTTAACTGAAGGAATAAATAAAAATAAGTTCTTAAACATTAGAGAAATTGCTCAATGATTTTACTTTATTTTCTTTTTAAATTTTATTAGTCCACAGGTGAAAGCTTTGGTCAAGATTAGAAAAATAACCCTACAGCTTTGGTAAAAACCATTTTGTTTGGATCTCTGGGCTTTAAATTCAAAGCATAGTTTGTGTAATGCCTTGTTTTCTGTAAGGAAATAAAAAGGTTTTCTTTTCTGATATTTTTGGTGTCCAAATTTTCAAAATTGTATTATGTGGTTTCTCTTTGTTTTTGGTTAAAAATAAGGTGTGTGTGTGGGGGGGTGGGGGGGTGGGGTAAGAAGAAATAAAAACAGCAAACAAACAACAAAAAAGCCACTTTGATTAAACACACTTAGGAAGCTCAGTGAAGCATGTTTCATTCTGGTGCCAAATGACACTCTCTAAAATTGCAGCAATTTTTTTTATGCACTTGCCAATGTTTTTGTTATTTTTACTTTAAAGATGTAACAGATTGCTCCAAAATAAATAATTTAAGCCTAATGTTTCAAAAGAGTCCAAGCACTTGTGTCTTTCACTTCTGGCTTCTCTTCTGGGACTTAAGCTGTGCCCAGCAGAACCACCCTCATTTCTATATAACACTCCATTTGGAGAGTTGTTTTCTTGCTTTGTTTGTCAAAGTTGAATCTATTTTTCACCGTTCTGTTTCCAATGTCACAGGTTGGATCATTGTTCAGGGCTGAAGCAACAACTCCTCTTATCTGAGAAAGGAGAGAATAAATTCCCTAACAGCTAGATTCCTGATCTGTGGAAGGAGGGTTTGGAAGGGGTACAGAGAGAGCTCTGGGGTGAGAACCTAACCCAAGTCTCATGGGAATTCACTGATTTCCATACTGATTCATATTTAGACTTCAAGCCATGAACAGTGGCACAAACTCTGCACACAAAGTCCTCGGTATTATTTAAAACAATTCAGACTTGACAGGTTACATTCATTCAAAATGACCCCACTCTCAGTCAATGAGTGGACATCTCATTGGATTATTTGCCTTTACGTTACAGTCTAAGAAAGAAGAAATATCTATAATAATAAAAAAAATCCAAAGCATGTATTTCTTACATAAGCATGAATCGCTTTTATAATCAGAAAACAAAGACAAAAATGAAAACGATCAGTACAGTTAACTGACAGCTCTGTGTTCTCATTAATGTAGGCCGCCACTGTGAGGTTCATCAGATGATTGGGAACTATATGTGGGACCCCAGCACCAACAAGTCCTTTGATATTGGTGTCAACAGAGACAGCCTGATGCCTCTCTGGTGGAATGGATCAGAACCTCTGTGGGTCACGCTGACCAAGGCCAAAAGAAGAGTCTACATGTACTACTGGCCAGGTGAGTGTGTTGATAGCCAGGCCCCTCCAACCTTCCAATTTTTGAAACACCATGGAGAGGCTCCAAGGACAACCAACGCAAAGTTACTGTTCAAAGACCAAGCCGTAGTTTGGAAAATTTTAGAAATATGTCTTATGGGCATGTTTTTAAGACTTTTGTTTTGAATTCTCTAACATCAGACCAGACACAATGCCCTTTACTGATTCCTTTGGTTCAGCAATACTGTTACAGAATATCATGCTCTTATGTGCAAAATTTTGGATATACAGCAGAGATAAATTATAGAATGCTTATTCGCTTTACAAAAGAATTTGGTGTACTATTTCTACAGATTTTCAAGCCTCTCTACACTATTGAAAAGAGGATTCAAAGCACTGACGATTTTTTGGTAGTGCATTAAATAAAGTACCTTTTGTAATAGGACATCCCAGATCAATGGGAAACTAACTTATTTTATTGCAATAAGATAAGTAATCGTGCAAACTGTCCTGGCTGCTGTGAGAAGTTCTCAGGGTACGCTCATGTTGGCAGTTGAAAATCTTTCATTAAGGATAATAAGGTTCAGTGTTAACAAAATGATCAACTTACTGCTGTCTTCCTACTGATGGGATTCATTCCTTGGGCAATCTGACTTTTCCATTCA
>NW_007726811.1:460806-469369 GCF_000696425.1 Galeopterus variegatus
GGGGACCTTGTCGGCCTGGGTCACAGGACAGCCGCGGCCTGATAGAACTGTGGGAGCAAAAGCATGGTGGGATGCGGGGGACGGTGGCTGGCAGGGATGGGGGAGAGTGGAGAGAAGGACGGGGAAGCCAAGGCTGAATCACAGATGGCCCTTGCCAAGGGCGTGGGCCTCCAGCAGGAGTCTGGAGGATGCTGGTTGGAGGTGGTCACGTGGAGAGCTGCTCAGGGCACGCGAGGCTGTGCCAGTTCTCAGAGGAGCGTCAAACACAGACAGATGGAGACCATGGAAAGCAGACCCATAGCCAGGCTGTGGATGGAGCTGTGAAAGCTGCCCCAGAGCGGCGACTGGCATCCATTGGTGAGCCCATGAAGGCCAGGGAAGGCTGTATTCACTCAAAACTGGGCAGAAGAACAGACAGACACAGTTTGTCTCTGCAGGGGATTGCTGCAGAGTTTCTTTAGAAGATACCTGGGATTCTGTCCACAGCAGCCACCTGAGCTGCCATGAGAAGCTTTTAGGAGGACTCCATTTTCTTAGAGATGTAACTTCACAGAGTTGGATGTTAGATTACAGAGGCAAGTCAGTACATGCGCCAGGCTAATTGGGCTTGCGAGAGGAGCCGAGGGCTGGGACCAATGTGGTTTAAAGCCAGAAGATTTTGCTGCACTTTGAGGTCATTCGTAGAGGCTTGAGTATCAACAAATACAAGGGTCCACATGCACAGGCATAGGAGAAGGACCGGATTGAGCATGCTGCCAAAGGGACCACCTTAAAACAAATCTAAGAATCATCAAGAGGAATATTGCCCCACGACCATTAGGACCATCTTCCACGATACCTGGTTTGTTTAATTTTCTGTATCTTGGAATTTAAGTTTTTCATGCTCTGAAGAGCACCTTCCCCATAACCTCCCCAAACACCTCGCCCCCGCCCCCCCATGCCTGCTGCATGCATGACTTCCTGTGGATGGCCTTTTGGACAGCCCTGGATGTCAATGCTATGGCAAGGTGGGGAGATCCTAAAGAGGGACATTGGCCTTATTTCATACTTCTCTTTGCAGTAGTATAGAGCATTATTCTTTATCTCATCTTGGTGAATCTGAATTTATATATCACTGAGTATCTAAAAAACATCTGAAAGTTAATTGGCATGAAAAATATCTTGTCGCTCCTCCAAAACAGCTCCTTTAGGGCAAGAAGGGACCAATCGCTCTCTTTGATTCACAGTTCAGCAGCTAATGTGATGCGACAAAAATGCCCCATGATCAGTTACAGTGTTAACTGTCAGGAGGAAAGAGCTAAAACGATAGCCTCCTAAAGTTTCCTGTGACCTCCATGAAGATTAGCTAAGGATCTGGCCATTTTGAACATGGATAAAAATCGGAAGAAAAGTCTCTTTTTTCTTAGATACTGTCCAGTCCTTCTAAATGGGATACACAAATAAGCTCTCTGGAGCTGGCTGTCTCTGCTGCCCAGCCCAGCTGAAAGTGCCCTGGCACCTTTCACTCTTACCGGCTGACGACTGAGGGATTACTGGTTACTCTCTCTCTCTTTACCTCGGTCCCTTTCAGCCTCAGCCAAGAGTGCAGTGAGCGTTCATTTGTCTCTGAAAGACTAAGTGAGATGGGGTGGCATTTCTTCTAAACATGGCTTGATTTTGTTTTTCTTCTTAAATCCTCCTCTTCTTTCTCCATTCCCCACAGGACATTGTACAGACCTCTTGATGAGGCCTGGAAAATCTTCATTGCTCCAGTGAGCTGGGTTATGACACTTTGAGTCTCGCCATTAAGTCAATATTTAGAAGTGCAATTTAGAAATGGCAGTAGTTCAAGTCTTCCTGTCAGGTAGATAAAGCAGCAGACTGAAAAATTATCAGTGGTGAAGAGTCCAAAATACCCCACTGCAGGTCTTGGGACATTTAATATTGTCAACAGACCCTTTAGCACCCCACCCAATGGTACCATTGAGCTGTGCAGGGAGAATTGTGTCTCAGAAAATGATCCCAGGACCTAAATCAAAGATTTCACCAGGCTGTTCCAAAGAAATGAGCCAGGAACTGTATGACTGGGACCCAGTGGGATTCTGCAAAGGATAAGAGCTGAGTGTGTGTTGTTCACTAACTTTCTTTACTGCATCCCCCTGGTTTGATGTGAAAGGAATTTTACTGAGAGAGAAAAAGAAGAGGCTTCAATATTACTTCATATTGGAGAGCAATCCAAGCAGAGAAGACACCTTGAGGAAGGAGGAGAAACCAGGAAACATGGACAGATAATACAATGTTACGCGGAAGTGGAGTTTGAGCTTGGATAATCAGTGCTACTTCACGTGGTGGCAGCAGTTAAGTTTATTCTCATGGCTGTCATGAAATGCAAAAAAAAAAAAAAAAAAGGAACAAAACATAGCAACCTTTTAGGAGTCGCTGGTTAAAACTCTTTGCAGTTGTAAATTCTACATCTTTCATCTTGAGACTTGGGTGCAACCACTCATATGCCCCTGGGATGGTATTGGGTGTGTGTCTGGCTATTCTCCTGGCCTCTTCCTGTCCTGTGCAGGTGTTCCAACCAATCAGGCACCTTCTATGTAGAGAAAACATCTTGAGACTTGGGTGCAACCACTCATATGCCCCTGGGATGGTATTGGGTGTGTGTCTGGGCTATTCTCCTGGCCTCTTCCTGTCCTGTGCAGGTGTTCCAACCAATCAGGCACCTTCTATGTAGAGAAAGACATATTTCCACCTGTCTTCCACTCGCGCACTTTCCAGAGGTGTGCTGGGTGGGCATCTTACTCAGCTCTTATTGAGTTTTGGTTGATGCACTCAAGGTGATTTCATCTGGGTAAGAAGCACATACTGGATGGCCTGTAACCTCTTCCTCTTTCCTGCTGTGGTGCCTGACTGAAGGCTAACCTTAGATGCATATACTCAGGCACAGGGAAAATTAGAAGCCCAGCATCAGTCATACAAAGGTGTGAGTTAACATTATAGCTAAGTCATTGCCTCTGTGCACATGACACCAAACATCTGAATAAAGACTAGAATCCCTTTCAGGCAGATATCTGACATTGCAAATACAGGGGATTTGGATATTTACTAACTTTTCCAATAGTATCACTAGTTTGGCATTAAACTTAGACTTGTGTAATTTTAGAATTGGAGGGGGCCTTAGTCAGTACATAGTTTGCTAATTCCTACACTTGTGAATCAAGAATCTCTTTAGGAAACTGGTCAAAACTATGGATTTCCTTTCTAGAAACATACACTCCACATACTACAGTCCCAACCGAGTGCTCATTTACACAAGAGACTACACTGATACAGATGGCCAAGTAGTCTTTGATGTGGTGTCACATATGTCCTTACTGTATCTAATTGATCTGACTTTTTTAATATGATGAAAACACATACTAAAAACTCATCAAAGTATAAATGAAACCTAAGATCTTGTAATTCTTGTAATTAATGTTGTCTGACAAGGGTGAGCTTGGGTCAAAATTCTGCAAGCCTCTTTGTGTTGAATTCACATTGTGTCATTTCCTTTCTCAGCAACTCTGGCAAGGTCTGTATCACTGATATTGTCTGTGCCAGCAAGAAAAAGATTATAAATTCTCATTTCAAGCATGAGATTGTCTCAAAACATGTGACTTCTAGGCGCTGGCCACTTCTGCTGCAGAGAAATTGAGGTGTTGCCCCTCTGGACTGCAGCCTGCAGAAGTGATTCCTCCAGCCTTCAAAAGTTTCCATAGCCGTCCAGCCACATCCCATCTCTTTTTGTAGGATGGTATCTTGGCCAGAAGAACTCATAGTTTTCCAGCAGCATCCATTATGATGATTAGAGAGTCTTAAGGAGAAATCCAGGCATGAACTTCCATCCTTCACAAATCATGGCAGATCCATTTCTTCACGAAACGTCTTTAAAGGGTGCGACTCAAGGTCCTGGAATGGGCTCTCAGGAGACAGCTATGAGCAAAAACACAGGATCTCCTCACCCTGCACCACCTGCTCCAAGAACTTACCATCCAGTGAAGGAAGCAGACAATAATCTAATACTCACCCAAATAAATGTGAAAGCACAATTATTAAAAGTATGATAATGAACAGTATATTGCATTATGACATTATCTAGTAAGGGATATGGTTTCATCTGAGAAAGTTGTCAAAGATTTTCCTGGATAGTGACATAAGTTAACATCAGAGAGGCTGGGTGAGATGGCAGAGGGAGGGTGTTGGCAAATGGAAGCATCCAGACTGAAGAAACAGTAAGTGTTAAGGTCCCAGAAGGAATGAGGCTAAGCGTGGAAGGTTCAAGAAAATGAAAGAAGGGAGGAGGGTGTGGTGTGGTTGGGGTGAGGACAGGCTGAGGCCAGGCCAGGCTCTGTGAGCCAAGCTGAAGAATTTTATTTATTTATTTATTTAATTAATTATTTATTTTATCATCATGACATTGTTTAGTATGTGGATTTTTTATAATGCAAACAAAAAGTACAGAAATGGAATGTATGAATGTAGCTAAATGCAGAATCACTTTTCTCCTCAAGAGGCTGTGATTCCCATTTCTAGTAAGAGAAAGAGACCACATATAGATAGAAATAGGTTGGCCATTATCTTCATAATTTTGCCTAGAAATGATCTATCAATGCACCCCCCCCCTCATCTACTTACCATAAAGTGCAAAAAGGGAGTTAAAGGAAAGTTTCCTTGTTGGTTTCTACCATATGAGAGATGCTATCTTCTACTGTAGCAGGGCCCAAATATAGAAAATATCTAAATTAAATGTTATCACAAAAATGAAGAAGTAATGAGATTCTGGCTAAAGAAGGCACTAGATGAGAATAATATAATAATAATAATAATAATAATATATATGTATAATATATATAATATATATATATATATAATATAAGGTCAACTGTGTTAGACTAAATTGCATTATTGTATATGCTGTATTGGATGGAACCTTTGTATTATAATTATCCTAGAGAAGCTCAGTTTGCATCATATTATGGCAATTTATCCTCAGTGAAAACCTTCCAGAGCCCTTTTATTTCAGAATATCCTGTAAACAAGCAAACCACCAGACCATGATTATACAACAGGAAAATGTTCTCTTGCTTTAAACCGAAGATATCTGTTTAATAAAAAAAAGAAAAAAAATGTAGGAAAGGAACTTAGAGCTTTTACTTTCAAAGTACACAACACCGTAGACAATTCAAGGCATCTTAATCTCCATCAAGAACAATAAAAAAATAATTTTTGTCACATTGTGGAATCCATCATTATGGATAAAACTGGTGCAAGTTGGTCAAACAGATCCAACACACAGTGATGTCCAAGCTGGCATATGGGCAACTAATAAGTAACTGGTGGTCAATAGAGTGTTTGAAAGATCTTCCCTTTCTTCTTGTTCTTTTCCAAGGTTGAGTTTTGTTGTTCTAAAATATGTCGTTGAGATTCCCAGTTTGCTTTCTCGTCCTCGAACTGACCATGTTTTCCCTCTACTTCTCTGTGCTGTGCTGGCAAGTTCTTTTTCATTTGCTCATGGGGTTGCTGGAGCTCAGCCTTGGAGTCCTTCCGTTTTTGAACTTTTTTTTTTACCTTCACCTCAGACACCTGTTCCATCTCCATCTCCATCTTCTTCATCTTCCATTTGTGCCGGGGGCTCTGAGTAGGTGCCCTTCATTCTCGTTGTTATCAACTCCATTGTAAAGCACAGCTGCCAGTTTTCTGCTCCCATAGATCTCACGGTGTACATTATCAGTAACATCTTTCAAGTCCTGCACGTGCGTTCTTATCAACATACGTCTTAGGACTGTGACATCACAATGCCCAACATTTCCAACCTCAGCCACACCCCAAGGATACTGCCTTTCTCTGACCCTTTTGCTGTTAACTTCAATGATAGTATTACCACCTACCGCAGCAAGAGGTAAACGGTCCTTTATCTTTTAAACAGGCTTATTTTCTTCTTCATCATCTGTTTCTGGAAATTCATATGTTTTAATTTTATGTCCTTGGATTTCTTTCATTATCTGTTTTCTAAACTATTGGCATTCCTCCGGCGTGAGCGTGTGCTTTGGCAATAAGTGGGACGATATTCACTTTGTCATGCAAACGCTTCATAAACTCAATATCCAACGGCTTAAGTCCGTGTCCTGGGGGAGCAATGAAGTATAAACAACACTGCACCCTGCTATCAGGCATGTGACGTCTGTTCACTCTCAATTCTGCATGTAGGTAGTCCTCAAATTTGCCATCATTGCAGTCGATCACAGACTGCCAGCAATCACTATCATTCACTGCATCTCCAGATCCTGGGGCATCAGCTCTTGTGAGCAGCAACTGAACACCACCCTCTTTGATTAAAACTTCGGATTGTTCCACCTGTACTGTCTTTTTTATTCTATGGGAAAGACCTGAACATTCTGGAGAATACAAATCTGTGAGGAATAATGAGTTGATGAAGGTTGACTTTCCCAGTCCAGATGCACCTACTATCATAAGGGTGAACTCAGACCCTCTCCTCACTGATTTTCTGCACACTTGCTGTAGGACACTGACACACCCCACATAGCCTTCAAGGTTGTCTGTTGAGCCACTGTGGCACTGCTGCTGACGCTCGCTCCTTGGCACAGCAGGTCTTGCACTGACCCTTGTCCCCTCCCAGCTAGGCAACCAGCCCCGACATTCTCCAAGAATTTATTCTTATCCCAAGAGGAATGAGAAGTCAGTGGAAGGTTTTAAGGAGGGAAGTGGCAGTATCATACTTGCGTTTTGAAAAGACTACTCTGGCTGCAACATGGAGAAGGGAGAGGAAGCACCAGAGCTGGTGGACAAGGGGTGGCTGGCCAGGCAGGAAGGTATCATGTGAGCCGAGGATGAGTGAACCTAGTTTATGAGGTGAACATAGCTTGGACTAGGGCAACGGAGGTGGTGAGAGATGGCTGGACTGGAGACACGTTTAGGAATTAAAATTTCCAGGACCTGGTGATGCACTGGATTTGGGATTAAGGGACTAGCAGTGACAGCCATGACATGTGGTTTCTGGCTTACAGAACTGTGCAAATGGTGATTCAGTTTTGAGGCAGAGGAACATCACCGGTGAGTTGACTCTGAGAGGTGGAGTCAGCAGGTCTGGAGCTCAGAGAACAGAGCTGGAGATGGAAACATGTGACTCTCAGGAGCGTCAGAGGTCACCGAAGCTGTTGTCATAGAGAAGTTCGCCCAGGGAGAGTGCAGCTGAGGAAAAAGAGGATCCTGGAACAACCTTGAGGAAATCTAATTGTTAATGACCAGATGGAGGAGGATGAGCCTACAAAGGAAAGCAATAAGGCATGGCTTAAGAAGCAGGAGAAAAAAACAGAAGAGTTGTGGAAAGTATAGTGAAGGGAAGTAATATTACTCCATAAAGCCATCGTCTCATAAGGGACCTGATCTCATTTGAGAAGACAGAGAAAGTTTTCACTGAGAATGTGACAGCAGTTGGAATCTGTTGACACACACCTGTTATAGAGACCGAACGAATACAGTGATTTCAGGAGGGCAATGGATACTGTCACTGTTTAATGTTGAGGAACATTATGGGGACTGCAAAGGGATGTCACTGGCAAGCTCTGAACTTCACAGCTGTTTAATTTCTTTAACATTTTCCAGATAAAGAAATGTCCATAAGAACCCCAGGATATCCTTTAATTTCTATCTGTTGCAAGGGAGTCTTGACTTTAATAGTGACAATGTGATTATCTATCATCTAATATTGGTTTTAAAAAGAAACAATATATAAATAATAAAATTTGCCATGATTTTTTCCATAAAGATAATTTTCAATTAAACAGGAAACAATTATTTTTAAAATTTATATTATTTATTAATATTATATTTTTTATATTCTAAGATGTTGTTGAAGAGCAGTTGGGGGTGAGGGGGAGGCAAGAAGCGGAGGGAAATAGGGTGGAAGGAGGAAGAAGAAAACAGGTCATGGTCGAGCCCAGTGGCACCCACTTTGTTCTGGCAGGGGAGCCCAGGGGGCTTCTGGCAGCAGCTCGGTGGTTGTTGCTGGGCTGATTACGAATGTTGGGGGGTCATGGCTGAGGGCCATGGGCATACCCATCCCTGGCTTGGGAGCCCAGGGGGCTTCTGGTCCTTCTAGGTTTTATAGGTGTTCTTTGGTGGTGTTGGACCTTTACTAGTTAAAGTCAAACTTTATCTCTGACCTGAGGATTTTTTTTCCTTTCAGTTTTGTGTTGGATTATTTGCTATTTCCACAACTTAAACTCTGCATTGGAAATAATTTGTTGTTCTTTGCTTGTTTCTAAAATGGGGGAACTTCCTGTGGGGACCAGAACTTGAGCCCTGCGACTGAGCTAAATTGCTGCTTTGCTACTGATTCTCTGGGGAAGGTGTTTTGTGCAGCTCGGGTTTTAATTTTTGACCTTGTAAGCACTTTGGGTCTTGTGAGGTCCAGTACACCTGGGTTGTGTGGAAACTCTGGTCAGGACCTGAGTCTTTTAGGCAAACTGCACTCCCTGCAGTTCTATATTCCTGACCAGTCTCCACTGAGTGGTCCTGTGCT
>NW_007726811.1:469853-473065 GCF_000696425.1 Galeopterus variegatus
AGCCCCAGCTTGGCTGTTGTTGCTTTTTAATAGTTGTAAATTGGTTGGTTTGTAAGAGAGAGTGATGCTGGGGACCGTCTATCCCACCATACTGATAGGAAGCCTGGGAAACAATTATGTTTAAAAAATCTGTTTTTTGTTGTTTTGATTAGTGAGTCATTTGTATATCCCAATGACAAACAAGGCATATTTCCTTAGGTATGGGAGACAGACAAGAAATAGGCAATTATCATCTGATACGGTGGATGTTGTAGTTATAATAGATATGGTAATAGATAAGATTATTTTATAATCTATAATTATAATCTATATTGAGTGTACATGTAGGATAGATTCCTAGAAACATGTGAGGCAGAGGAAAGGATCATGTGTTATGGTGCAAAGACAAGGCACTTATAATCTATAATTATAATCTATATTGAGTGTACATGTAGGACAGATTCCTAGAAACATGTGAGGCAGAGGAAAGGATCATGTGTTATGGTGCAAAGACAAGGCAAACAAGGGCATACCATATCTGCAGAACTGCAAACAGTGAAATAAGGTTGCAGCTGATTGACTAAGACAGGAGTGAAGTGATATAAAACTAGAAATGGCCAGATCTTTCAGTAGCTTATGTGCTATGTAAAGGGATTGGGATTCAAGGGACAGGGTATATTAGTAAGGCAGTATCTATTGCCAAAACAGATAAGCCCTAAAGTCTCAGTGGCTTAATACAACAGTTTATTTTTTCGTCCACAGAAAGTCCAAAATGGGTGTTTCTTGATTAGCAGTCAACTCTTCTTCCAGTAATGATACTGACACCCAGGCTTGCTCCATCTTGTAGCTTCACCATCATCATCCTGAAGATGAAAGGGCATGAAGGATGATGTGTGGAGGTTTTTGTGAGCCAGACCTAATGCACTTAATTTCTGCTCTCATTATATTGTCTAGAACACTGTCACATGGCCATGTGTAGCTGCAAGGGAGGCTGCATCTGTGTGTCTGGGTAAAAGAGGAAACAATTGGCAATAGGTTAGCAGTCTCGGATGTTGAGATATATTTTATTACTGAATATATTATGACATACTTAAATATATTGTGATACATTATCAAACATTATGAAGAGAATTATCCTATTTGGGGGTAGAAAACAGTAATATATATATATATATAGAAAGGATGTGGAAGAATATATATTGAGGTGATAAACAATAGTTGCCCTGGGTGGAATTATAAAGCTTCATTGTATTTTTCACTTTTGTGTATTTTCTGAGTTTTTGTTGCAAGGATGCATTGTGTTTATAGCAAGAAAAACAGTTCAGGTTATTTCAACTTATTTCTAAATATTATTAGTCAACCTGTGGGAATTGGCTGAAAATAAATTGGGATAAACACAGAAAAGAGAAGAAGAGGTAACAACAGACTGACTACCCCCCCCACTCAAAAATTCTAAACCAGAGAGTCATGAATATTCCTTTTAAACCAAATTATTGTTTTGACCACATTGGTGTGTTAACCAGATTATTCTCAGCCAAATTGCTTGTTCCAAATTCATTTCAATCAACTTCATATTACTCCTTACATTCTTGGGCAAGTCACTTGGCCCCTATGGGATGATGAAGAGGAATACCCTGACATGCACTGGAAAACATCTACCACAGGTTTTCAAATTGCATTCACTTGCCCTTGACTTCCCAGTCTTGCCTCAGGGACTCATGTGCTGGAAAGGTGAGGGATGGCCAGGACTCCTTTGGGAAAGGAGTTCCTCTGAAAAAGAAATTTGGAAATCAATTGGCTATCCTGTTCATTGATGTGTTCATTCCATGATCATTTTTTGCTTTTTTTTTAAAAATTCAATTTTATTTATATTTATTTTTGTGGTGTATAGTGTATTGTTTTAATGCATGCACATACTGCACAATGATTCACTTAGGGTAGATAGCATAGTTTTATCCCCATTAGTTGACCTCTAATCTTCCCCCTCACTTCCACGCCTCCCAGCCTCTGATAACCATTACTCTATTCTCTACTTTTTTTTTAAACACACAAAGATTAACAGCCTTATTGCAAGAAGAACTCTTAAAAATGAATTAGAAAAATCTAAGCAGAAATTTGGTGAAGAACATGAGCAGATAAGTCACACACCCAAAGAAACTTACTTGGTTAATAAGTACATGCTAAGATCTGGTTGCAGGCAGGGGGCAGGGCCGGCCCCACGTGTTGGGTGTCTGGCTGGCTCCATTGCTGGCCTGGATGTGTGATGGGGGCAGGGCTAGGCCCACAAACCCCATCTCTCAGGACCCCTGGGCATCTGGCCAGCTCTGTGCTGGCCTGGATGTGCCCATGATCATTTTCTTGAGTGGCTTATGTACCAGACACATGGGACACAGACTGAATATGCCGTAACCCTGACACCAAGAAGTTTAGAGCTGAATAATGCAGCCAGGCATGTAAAAAGGAATCATATCACAGCATGACAAGTGCAGTGGAACCCAATGTCTGCGCTTTACCTCATCTCCTTGCAGCTATGTTGTAGCCTTCTTTTCCTAAAATCAATCCAGTGCTTCATCAGGAATTGAAGACAAAATATGTCATTAGATTTTTTAATGTTGAGGTGGTGGACTGATGGGTACAAAACTATGCTATCTACCCTAAGTGAATCATTGTGCGGTATATGCCTGTATTGAAATAACACAACTGTACCCCTCAAAAATAAATATAAATAAAATTGGGAAAAAATATTAAAAGGCAAAAAGAAAAATGGAAGAGGATAGAAGGGAAGGGAAAGAAAGAAGAAAAGGAGGAGAGGAGGTAGGCAAGAAGGAACTAGGAAGCCAGAGGAAGGTGTCTTAGTCCGTTTCTGTAAGAAAATGACATTTTTTGCTTACAGTTTTGGAGGCTGGGAAGTCCAAAGTCCAGGGAACACATCTGGTGAGGGCTTTGGGGTGGCAATAGTGACCCAGGGGTTTCACATGGCAGGAAACGGTGGAGCCCAGATAGACTAACCTCCCATGTGCTCTAAAGCCCTCAGAACCACACCCCTGACCACCACTGTTAATCCGTTCACTACTGCACGGTCCTACAGTCTAGTCACCTTCAAGGCCCCACCTTTCAATTACTGTAATAGGATTTCCCACCCTCAACAGCTACGGTGGGCATTGAGTTTGGGTGGACATTCAACCCAAGGCAGAAGGGAAGGAGGGGAGCCAGGAGAGAGAGGCTGAGGAAGA
>NW_007726811.1:473349-474615 GCF_000696425.1 Galeopterus variegatus
TGGACATTCAACCCAAGGCAGAAGGGAAGGAGGGGAGCCAGGAGAGAGAGGCTGAGGAAGAGGGGATTCGGGAGGGATGAGCGGTTGGAGTAAATGGAGTCACACAAGCCAGAGGCAAGGTCCTGGGTGACTGCACACCAGAACAAGGGGACTTTCCTCACTAGGCAGCTACAGAAGCGCTGCAGGTTCGCCCGCAGGGGGCACCCTCCTCCTCCTCCTGGGCACTCCTGCCCACCTAAGTGGCACTCCAGCCTCAAAGCTCTCTGGGCCCTCTCTGAGCCCCCTTTTATATGACCAGTCCTCCGTTCCCACAGTTCCCTGTGCCCTCAGCTGATCTGATAAGGGGACTTTAACTAGGGCTCATGTCGCGCTGTCTCAGGCCACAAGCACTCCATTCTGATGGTCCTCAGGGCCTTCTCATTTGCAGGAGTGACTAATATGGGAAATGTACCTTTCAGGGTAGGACCCAGTGAGGAAGATACTTTTATTCTGCCAGGTCAAGTTCCATCCACAGATCCTGGTGGCCCTTCTCTGAGCTGATTTGGGGTTCCAGGCATCAAGATTCATTCCCACCAAAAGCTCCATCTGGCCAGAGCCGACGCTGGTGTGGGAGGCTCAGGAGCTCCGTGAGGCAGCCCTGCTGGCTCCATTTGCCATCTGCCTCAGTCCAGGTGCCAGACGCTTGACCTCCAGATTTCCTGGGCAGCCTTGGCTGCTGCAGCGAGGACCCCTCTTCCTCAGGGGTCTCTCCGGAGGACTCCAGGGAAAAGGCTGCTTCCCTCCCCACTTCCTCCCCAGCCCTACAGGGACAAGGAAATGGAAGTTCACCAGTGCCCAAGTTGTGCCATGTCTGGAGAGGGCCTTGCACCACCAGGACACCCACAGGCCTTCCCAGATCTGCCTCTCTAGGGTTGGCTGTAGACCAGGGTGGTGAATTCAGAGGGGAGGGGTCCGGCAAAGTGAAGAAAGGGGCTCTATGTTGGTACCTCCTGTATTAAATTAGTCCTCAGAGGAGGATCCAGAGTCTTGGGCTTTTGATGGCTGAGGGTGTTCCTGAGCCCTTTCCACATTGTCCAGCCTCCTCCTCAGCCTACGCCACATTCTTTGTTGGCACCAAACACCTCCTAGAGCAAGAAAGGTGGGTTGGTGGCAGGTGGGCACAGCTGGCCTCTGCCATGCCCTTCCTAACTGAGTCTATGGGCCCCTGGCTGTCTCCTCCAGCATTTGTCAGGGGATTTAGTTGTGATGAGACAGAGAAGTGGCACT